>NW_017670549.1:184582-208869 GCF_001879085.1 Nicotiana attenuata
CCTCCACAGAACATCCCGAAGCCGCAGAAACAACCCGCTACTCATCAAAATTGCAGCACATGCCACAATAACACTCCACCCCTCATCCCTGAACCAGCGAATGATTATCCCCACCACGCTCCCATCTATGTGGAAACCCTACCACAATACACTCAATCCATTACAAACGCACCAGTGTCTGATGACAAAGACTCTCTCATCAAAAACCTGGCAGCCGAGCTCAAGAAATTGACTAGCCGAGTCCAGGGCGTTGAAGGAAACAAAGGCATTGAAGGGCTGAATTATGAGGATCTTTGCATTCAGCCAGACGTCGAACTTCCCGAGGGGTACAAACCTCCCAAGTTCTAAATGTTTGACGGCTCGGGGGATCCCAGAGTCCATCTGAGGACATACTGTGATAAGCTAGTCGGCGTAGGAAGAGATGAAAAGATTCGCATGAAACTCTTCATGAGAAGTTTGAAAGGCGATGCGCTATCTTGGTACATTAGCCAAGATCCCAAGAAGTGGACGAGCTGGGTTGGAATGGCGTCCGATTTCATGGATAGGTTCAGGTTCAATACAGAAAATGCACCAGATATCTTCTACATCCAGAATCTGAAAAAGAAACCCACTGAGACATTCCGCGAGTATGCTACTCGATGGAGATCCGAGGCTGCTAAGGTCAGGCCGGCCTTAGAGGAAGAACAGATGAACCGATTTTTTGTCCGAGCTCAAGATCCGCAGTATTATGAGAGGTTAATGTTGATAAAGGGCCAGAAATTCTCCGATATCATCAAGCTAGGAGAAAGGATTGAGGAAGGCATTAAAAGCAGTATGGTCACTAATTTTGAAGCACTGTAGTCTACCAACAAAGCCCTACAATCTGGTGGCGCGTCCAAGAAAAAAGACGTGAGTGCCGTGATGGTTGCACAGAGAACTAAGTCCCCAGTAAAATACCAAGCCTACCCAGTACCCCCTCTCACATACCAGCCTATCCCCAATTACCAAGCACCTCCGCCCTCTTACCAAATTCCTGCTTACCAATCATCTCCCTCCCCCACATATCAACCTACCTCACCAAGATATTCCCAAACTGCACCCGTCTACCAAGCCTATAACGCTCACTACCAATCACCTCCCGCCCGCCAAAACTTCCCCAGGCCACGCCCTAACTTCGACCGTAGACCTCCCAAGCAATACACTGCCATCGCCGAGCCAATCGACCAACTATATGAAAGACTCAAAGCAGCCGGTTACGTCACCCCAATCCCTGCCATAACTCCAGAAAATCCTTCCCAATGGGTCAATCCAAACAAAACCTGGCATAAAAGGGCATACCATTGACGAGTGCCGATCTCTAAAAGACAAAATCCAAGCTCTAATTGACAACAAAATCATCGTGGCCAAGGAACCTGCTCCTAATGTTCGCAACAATCCCTTGCCTGATCATAAGGGTGGTGGTGTGCATATGATCAAAGTAGAAGATGATTGGGACCCCAAAGGGTCAATTGGATTAATTGCCGAAGGTGACGAGCCCAAGAAACCAACAGTCACACTAAATCCAATCGTAGTCCAGATCCAGCCCTCTGGGGATGCTGAAGTAAACATGTCCGTGCCTCTCGAGTTTGAAACACCATCCTCCATAAAGACTGCAAAGCCAATTGAGGTGGAGTTTAGGTCTCCAAAAGTACCATTCGAAGTTGCTATATTGCCACCTAAAATGAGAGTGCCCATTCCGGTAGCGATGTCAGCCGTAACACCATTCCAGACACAAGCCATTCCTTGGGATTACACCGCCGAGGCAAGAAGGAAGGGAAAAACTAAGTCTTAAGAAGCAATCGCAGCACAGGGTATGACCAGAAGTGGAAGAATTTATACTCCGGAGCACTTAGTTGAATCAAGTAAGCAGGCCTCTGGAAGGCCTATTGAAACTGGACCTGATGATCTCTGGCGGAAGATACAGGCAAAAGAATACTCAGTTGTTGACCAATTAAGCAAAACACCAGCACAGATCTCCATTCTAGATCTACTGCAAAGCTCCGAGACACACAAGAACGCCCTGATGAAGATACTGAGCAAGGCATACGTACCCAGCAGTATAACTGGAGGAGAGATGAAAAACATGGTCGGGCAGGTATTGGAGAGTCATAAAATCACTTTCCACGAGGATGAGTTGCCCCCTGAAGGTTTAAGCCACAACAAAGCGTTGCACATCACTGTGCAATGCGAGGACTATTTCATCACCAGGACTTTAATTGACGGAGGGTCCAGCCTCAACATTTGTCCACTGGTGACCCTCAGAACATTGGGGAAGAGTCTGCATGAAATCAAGGATGGGGCTATCAACGTCAAAGCTTTTGATGGTTCCCAAAGGTCCACTATTGGGGAAATCAGTTTATGTTTGCAAATGGGGCCAACTTGGTTCGATGTTGATTTTCAAGTAATAGACATCCCAGCATCCTACAACTTACTACTAGGACGACCTTGGATCCATGCCGCTGGAGCTGTAGCATCAACCCTGCACCAGGCAGTGAAGTTCGAGTGGAATCACCAGGAGGTGATTATTCATGGTGACGGGAGTAACCCCATATACAGCCGCCAAACCATCCCAACAATTGAAGGAAGAAGGAAACTAGGAGGAGAAACCTACCACCAGATTGAGCGAGTCAACGCCGTGGACAAAGATAAGTGGTGGGATAACAAGATAGAGAGTATACTAAACTGGAGCGGGTATAAACCTGGCAAAGGGCTCGGCAAGAACCTCCAGGGAATCACCAAGCCTATCAAACTGAAGAAGCATGGCACCATTTTCGGGTTAGGGTATGGATACACTTGGCAAGAATTCATGAACTGGTCGCCACCATGGCGCGGCCCTTACTATCCGCTGGAGCACCCGATACCCCGCCTGGAGCAGACTTTCCAGCCGGCAGACATCTTATATGGGTCAGAGGAAGATGAAACATTGGCCGCAATAAAGAACCTGTTTTTGGAAGATGACGATATGGACTGTCATGTCATTCTCGAGGAGGAAGGGGAGGAAGTCCCTTCCATACAGGCAGTAAGCCGAGGGGAGCACCTCAACAATTGGTCCATCAGAACAACCAAGGCCCGGAGAGCTTCGGGGTAGCAAGGCTGAACGAAGAATTATGCATTATCTTTTACTTTTCGCTAGTTGATTTCCCTTCAGTATTATCTTTAAATTTTGAAAAAAGCTCCGATGTTCAAAACAATTTTGGAATTTATCAAAGGATTTCAGTTTCTTATATATGTCTCTCTCTTATTATTTTTCTCTGTCATTTATTTTACTTTTACACAGCATTACTATTACTTATCTTGATGAACCGATGAATGTGACATGCGACGAGATAACGCAGCAAACAGATATAGACTCAGAAGAGGATGAGATACCAGAAGAGGTCATTAAAGAGGTCGAAGACTTTGAGAATAGACCTAAGTCTAACCTGGACGAAACCGAGGTCGTCAACCTGGGGGATACAGAGAATGTTAAGGAAACGCGCATCAGTGTTCACCTGTCACTATCAGAAAAGAAAGAGTACACGGAGTTCTTAAAAGAATATGAGGACATATTTGCCTGGTCATATGATGATATGACCGGTCTCAGTACATCTATTGTAGCTCACAAACTGCCAACAGATCCGACGTGTCCGCCGGTAAAGTAGAAGCTCAGAAAGTTCAAGCCAGACATGAGTCTGAAAATCAAGGAAGAAGTCACCAAGTGTCACGACCCAACCCCGGTCGTGATGGCGCCCAACACACTGCTAGGCAAGCCCGGCCATTTAAACAAACTCAACCGATTAATCACAGTAGATAAGTAAATTTTTACAACTAAAATACCAAGTTAAATGCGGAAATCCTAAAATAAATTCTAACATTCGGAAAGCCCAAAATATAAAATACTACTCAGCCCATAGAATATGGTGTCACAAGTCTGAGCCTCTAATGCATGAGTATTAACCTACTACGTAATATTTTTCTAGAAATGTGGAAAACAAATAAATGAAATAGAAGGAAGATCAGGACTGCGAACGCCAATTTGCAGCTACCTTGAATCTCCCGAATGTGATGCTAGGCGGAGAAGATCTCACTCAGCCTCAGTGGGTGCACCTGAATCTGCACACAAGGTGCAGGGAGTATTGTGAGTACTTCCAACTCAGAAAGTAATAAATATAAATCAAGTCTGAGGATAAGAAATCCTAAATGAACACAAAGCAAAGGTATAAATACAACGACGAGAACCAATAGCATAATACAGTAAACATTGAAAACAATTAATAATAAAACCACATCAAATTAAGAATAAATGGCAATTAAATATGCAATGCAACACATAAACTGGTACTCTCCAGTACCCCGCTGCGGCGTGCAGCCCGCTCCATTTATTTAACATCGACGGCGCTCACTGGGGGTGTGCAGACTCCGGGAGGGGCCCCTTACGGCCCAAGCGCAGTAATAAGCCATCTCGTGGCCTCAATCAGGCCCTTGGCGTCATATCAATATCATTATCATACCACTGCGGCGTGCAGCCCGATCCCATACTCAGTCCAAAATCACATAAGCCTTTCGGCATAATAATATAAAAATATTCATCCCAAACTTCATTAAAATATACTTAGTTTCTATTTTTAGAAAAATGGCTGAGTTTACAAGACAGTGTTAAATACCAGGACTGAGTTCAATATCTAGAAATATGGTAAGAAACCAGTAAGTCCTAGCTTGTTATGCCCTTGCCTTTCGAATTAACCTCCTCGTGCGTCGAATCTGACCAAAACCACAACGAATATGTCACAATATGCTAATGGGACAATACCCAATCGAAAACAATCGAAAAATAGTTAAATTCCCGAAATTAGCAAAAACCCGAGCCCCGGACCCACTTCTCGAAAGTCAGAAAATTTACCATCACCAGATTCCTTATCTCGCCACGAGTCTATACATATAAAGAACACAAAAATCGGAGTCCAAATGACACCTCAAATTCCCATTTTTGCTCTCTTAAGTTTCAATCCTAAACCACTATTTTTGACCTTTAATTCCTTGAGTTTTCAGTCTAATTTCATGTGTTTGCACCATAATATCGTGTTTTAGGCTTAGAAATTCTTACCTCAATGAAGTCCCTTGATTTCTCTCCTCCAACTCTCCCAAATTCTCCAAGTCCGAAGTGAAAATATGAAACCCTTTCAAAAATTCGCGAAGGGAAATAAAACCATTTCTGACCAGTTATTTCCGCATCTACGGCTACTTAGCCGCATCTGCGACTTCCGCTTTTGCGGTTACGAGTCGCTTCTGCGAACAAAACCGCTTCTGCGGTGACTAGACCGCTTCTGCGGTCCCGCATCTGCGATTCCTTTTACGCAGGTGCGGTTTCCTTTAGCCTTCCAAAATTCCGCATCTGCGGTCCTGTTGTCGCATCTGCGACTCCGCAGGTGCGGTCAGCATCTCCGCACCTGCGATGCCTGTCGCTTCAGCGGTTCTTGACTCGCTTCCGCGGTACCGTTTCTGCGGTCCCATTTCCGCAGAAGCAAAATACCAGAAGCAGCACAGGTTCTGCAACCTTTTAAGTTCAAAACATCCCGTTAGCCATCCGAAATCACCCCGAGGCCCCTGGGACCTCAACCAAAAACACAAACATGATCCAATGCCTTATTCAACTTGCTCCAATCATCAAAACACCTCAAACAACACTAAAACCATCATTTCTCATCGAATTCAAGCCTAAGTTCTTCCAAAACTTCCGAAACACGCATCAAAAACCCAACCAAAACACCTCCGAATGATCTGAAATTTTGCACACACACCCCAAATCACCTAATGAAGCTACTGCAACTCTCGGAATTCCATTCCAACCCTCGGATCAAAATCTCACCTATCGACCGGAATTCGCCAAAATGCTACCTTTGCCAATTCAAGCCTAATTCTACTCCGGACCTCCAAACTCACTTCCGATCACACTCCTAAGTCACAAATCATCCCCCGAAGCTAACCAAATCATCGAAATTCATATCCGAGCCCTCTAACACGTAAGTCAATGTCCGATTGACTTTTCCAAAACAAACCTTCCTTAAAGAGACTAAGTGTCTCATTTTCTTCTAGAACTAATCCAAATCAACTCGTTCACACCCAACAATGATAATGAAGCATAAAGGAATAGAAAATGGGGGAAGCGGGGCGGTAACACACGTGCCGACGGGTTGGGTCGTCACACCAAGCAAGTCAAAGCCAAGGTCCTCAGGGTAGTGGAATATCCAATATGGTTGGCCAACATTGTGCCAGTGCCAAAGAAGGATGGGAAGGTCAGAGTCTGTGTCGACTACCGGGACCTCAATCAGGCCAGTCCGAAAGACGACTTCCCCTTGCCGAACATACACATCCTGATTGACTGGCCATTGACACGAACGTTCAGGAGTTACTAGTGATTGGGGATTCCGACTTGCTCATACATCAGGTTCGGGAAGAATGGGCACCAAGAACTCCAAGATACTCTCATATTTGCATCACGTACAAGAATTAAGGAAGAGGTTTACAAAGATAGAATTCCGGCATGTTCCCAGAGTACAGAATGAGTTCGCCGATGCATTGGCCACTCTATCATCCATGATTCAACATCCGGATAAAAACTTCATTGATCCCATCCCAGTAAAAATCCAGGATCAACCCGCCTACTGTGCTCATGTCGAGGAAGAAGCGGATGGAAAATCATGGTTTCATGACATTAAGAAGTATCTGTCAACAGGAGAGTATCCAGAACTTGCAAACACTACTCAAAAGCGCACACTGCGGAGGTTATCCAATCACTTCTTTCACAGCGGAGGAATCCTGTACAGGAGGACTCCCGATTTGGGACTGCTAAGATGTGTCGAAGCAAAGGTAGCATCCAGGTTGTTGGAAGAAGTTCATGCAGGGACCTGTGAGTCAATCATCACTGATAATGGTTCCAATCTCAACAGCAACCTGATGAAAGCAATGTGTGAAACCTTCAGGATCAAGCACAAGAATTCTACAGCCTACAGACCTCAGATGAATGGAGCTATAGAAGCAGCCAACAAGAACATCAAAAAGATACTACGGAAAATAATAGAAAAACACAAGCAGTGGCATGAAAAGCTATCATTTGCTCTATTGCGATACCGTACCACCGTACGCACATCAACTGGGGCGACTCCTTATATGTTGGTTTACGGCACTGAGGCAGTCATCCCAGCCGAAGTAGAGATTCCCTCCCTGAGAATTATGCAGGAAGCAGAACTTGAAGATGCAGAATGGGTAAAGAGTTGCTATGAGCAATTAGCCCTTATAGACGGGAAAAGACTGAATGCAGTTTGCCATGGTCAGCTTTATCAGAATAGAATGACCAGAGCCTTCAACAAGAGAGTCAGGCCAAGACAGTTCGCGCCAGGGCAGTTAGTACTGAAGAAGATTTTTCCGCACCAAGACGAAGCCAAAGGAAAGTTCTCTCCTAATTGGCAAGGTCCGTACATGGTTCACCGGGTTCTAACCGGAGGAGCTCTCATACTCGCAGAAATGGATGGAGAAGTCTGGCCAAAACCAATCAATTCAGATGCAGTCAAGTGATACTATATGTAGCACTTATGGTTTTCTTTATGATGTAATTTGAACTACGCCTGACCTGATTCCCGTTTAAGAGGGGATACGTAGGCAGCCCTATGGGTTCGGTCACAATTCAACAAAATTTTCATTTCCCTCGACATTGGAAACTGGGACAGAATTTTGAGGAGGACCTTCAAAATTTCGAAGTGGATTTTCAGCCATTCGTCGCACACAGCCGTCGGAAGCACCAGCCCAGTAAACTGGGGCAGAATTTTAAGGAGGACCCTCAAAATTCCGGATCAAGAGAGGTTGAAATGTCTTGAACCGTGTCGCAGTCGTCGGTTCATCTAAAAAGAATACTATTATTTTCAATTATGTATTTACGTTACATTATTTTACTAAATCATGCATGACTATTATCCGAATTACTGTGTTTAGCAATGCTACCCCAATGATACACAACGTCAAGCAGGACGAGCAAAGGCCACGGGAAGACGAACTAACCTTCCCCCTTTTACAAAACTCATGATTTTTCTTTGGATGCAGGCACTCAATTCGCAATGTCATTAGATATATTTATGCACTCATACTTTCTCAAGAATGCAACTTCTCAGAATCATCACCTATTTACAATTGCTATCCGTACACAACATCCCCAGCAGCCACAATGATGCAATCAGCTATCTGCTATTATCTACCACCTAAGAGATTCCATTACTATTCGCCCTTTTAATTCCTACATTTTTGCATAAGGCTACTTTTCTGCCTTTCGAGACTAAGCACTGTCTCCATCTGCATTCTCTGCATTGCATAAGGCTACTTTTCTGCCTTCCGAGGTTTAGCTCTACCTCCATCTGCATTTCCTGCATTGCATAAGGCTACCTTTCTGCCTTCCGAGGTTAAGCTCTACCTCCATCTGCATTTTCTTGCATTGCATAAGGCTACCTTTCTGCCTTCCGAGACTAAGCATTGTCTCCATCTTGCATTTTCTTGCATTGCATAAGGCTACCTTTCTGCCTTCCGAGGTTAAGCTCTACCTCCATCTGCATTTCATGCATTGCATAAGGCTGCCTTTCTGCCTTCCGAAGTTAAGCTCTACCTCCATCTGCATTTCTCTGCATTGCATAAGGCTACCTTTTTGCCTTCCGAGGTTAAGCTCTACCTCCATCTGCATTTCTCTGCATTGTATAAGGCTACCTTTCTGCCTTCCGAGACTAAGCTCTGTCTCCATCCTGCATGGCTGAAATATCGCCACTTTTATTTAAATCCTGCATCGGCTGAAATATCGCCACTTTTTATCCTGCATCGGCTGAAATATCGCCATCGTTATTTTAAATCCTAAATGGCTGAAATATTGGCACTTTTATTTAAATCCTGCATCGGCTGAAATATCGCCATTTTTATTTAAATCTTGCATTGGCTGAAAGATTGCCACTCTCTGCATCTCATGGGCTGAAAGATCGCCACCTTTTGCATTTCATGGGCTGAAAGATCGCCAAAATGTCCAAAGGCGTCATTGTTCGGAGGCACCATTTTCATAGCCCGAGAACGCCATGCCATGGCCGAGGATCCCGCTTTATATTCTGCACATCATTATTCAAAGGCATCATGGTTCAGAAGCACCATCATCATAGCCCGAGAACATCATTTCATAGCCTGCGAATCCTTTATTATGCGCTTCACAGCCCAGGACGTCATGGTCTGAGGACGTCATCCTAACCGTCCAAAGACAGCATTCATGGTCCAACGGGAACTTGCATCACGTTTAAATTCTGCACGATATGCTTGTATTATTCAATTGCAGGTACATCAGCAGGCAACGGCCATTACAGCAGGAGCGATCTCGCTCCGGTTTTCACAACCCATCAGTCCCTGACCACCCTTCCTAACCTAAATATTGCGTCCGTCTCTTCAAAAACCTCCATCGGCATACTCCATCGTTGTACCCCGAACTACATATGACCTGATTCCTGTAAAACCAGGGATATGTAGGCAGCTCAGAAACCTGAGCTCGGTCAAAACCTTTGCAAGTCATCTCTCTCGGTCAAAATTGGTCATCATATCTTTACCCGACAACTCTTTCATCCTTCCCGGGTAAAGAGGGGCAGCTGTTGATACCCAATTTTTCCCTATGTATTTCATATACTCAAGATGTTCTCAAAATAGTATGTACATGCATATATAAGCATGCCCAAGAGTTTTGGTATCTTTCCCTTATTTTAAAGGTTTTTTAAATCAATTTGTTGTCTATTTTAATAGTACAAAATTCAATAATTATTTCCAGACTATCATTTTTTGATGAATAATTTATTTTTATTTCATATTTACACCAATATATAATTAATGTGTTTTTTTGCACATTTTTATAAAATTTATTTGGTATTTTAAAGGTTAAATTGCTATAATTGCAATTATAGCCTATTTTCCGATCAACAGTATTTTGCAATTACAAATTGCTCCCAGTACTTTAAATTAATATTTATATGATTATTAATCAATTTAGTGCTTTTAACTGGTTTTGAAAATTATTTTAACTAGTTTTAAAATAAAAAGGGAAGAAATGGTTGTTTAACATTTAGCCTCGTCCATTTCAATTATAACCCCTTTGCAATTTCAATTTTAACCACAATTGAGCCCAATCGTAACCAGCCCAAATATTAAGCCGACCCAATCCATAAAAAACCGACCGGATTCCCCCTTTTAATCTCAGTCGTTGATCTAGAGGATCAACTGCTCAAATTGATTATTTCCTTCTTAATTCTCAGACGACCCCTAACCCTAATTCATTTTCCTCCTTCAGCCACCCTTGAACTCCCAAATTCTCTCAAGGCTCCCCGGAACCCTAGCCTCCCCTACCTTGTTCCACCATGTTTTCACCGGCGTCCATGGCTTCTCAGGCCATGGACAGCCTATACCCACCTCCTATGGCTCCTGCATGCCTGTTGTTTGAAGGATCGAGGCCAAACCTCGAGGGTCTTCACCCAGGCCTTCACTGATTCTAAGATTCCAGCCATCTCCGGCCTTGCTCCGGTGGCTCTTGGTCTTTTGAGCCTGTTTATGACATTATCCGACTTAGATCGGGTATTTTCGAAGCCTTTCTCATCTCTAGGGTTCATATGGAACCCTAAATATCGAGGTTCTCTCCGATTATTTTAGATATGTTACATGTTTGCACTGTTGCTTAAGTTTCTTAATCCTTTTTTTCGATTTTCTTTCAAAAAGCACTTCTTTTCGATTAGGGTTTCTGGAAAGTCCTTAAAATGTTTCTGACTCTTTCTTCTTCTCTTTTCTTGGTGTGAATCGATCCCTGCTATGTTCTTACTGGCTCTTTTCTGACTCACATGCCTTTCGTGTGTTCTTATGTTTGCCTTGTTATGAAATTTATTTTATTATGCTTCGTTCTATCTCATACTGGTTTTTCACCAAGCTCTCTCATGTCTATCTTATGTGTTCCTCTACTGTATTTTCCTACTGAGTTTTGATCCTTTGTGTGCCTTTACCGGACTTCACCTGGATTCTTTCTAGATGTGTTTCATCGGCTATTTCTTTAAGTTTACACTACCTGAACTCATTTAATTTTCAAGCTTTCTTGAAACTTGTTTCATGTACCGGTTCCTATGTTCTACTTGCTATTGTGCTTGTATGCTTCTCATGAGACTCTGAAAAGGTCTCAGAGCTCATCTCGATAGTTTGCCTCTTCATCTATGTATCAAATTCGAGTTTAAAAACCCTAGGATTTGGGCGTTTTCTTTGGCTAAATTTGGTTTTATGTTTGGACAAGGGTTCTACTTTGAAACCTTGAACTCTCAGACTCACTTCGAGTTTATGAATTGTATTTGAACCTTTTTCTGCGTTTGTGAAACCCTCTTGCTTGACATGTCTATGTATTTTATACGAGAGCTTCTCTTCCAAAGGTCTTGCCAACTGTTAATTGATTCTGAATTCCTTTAATGTTGCTTATTTGATTGTTACTGATTTTTCCCTTAATTAAAGCATTCCTTTTACCTCTTTTCTGACTCGAGCAAGGCTTTCAATGGGATTCTTTACTGGTTATTTTACTGATTCCCTTTCCTTGTTTTACAAATCAAGTACCACCATGTATTTACCCTTATTTGTCTACCTTGAACGAGGTATTTACTTGATTTCCTTCCTTAAATAACTTCTGCCCCTTACCGTTTGAATTTGGACTCCTTAATTAAAGGATGTCTATAGGCTGATTGATTTTAATTGGTACATAGTTCCTTAATAATTACTAAACTATGATTCTTGCCTTATTTGCTACACCTGTTTGCAATTATAAATACCCTGCTCTTTCATTAACACAGACACGATTTTAATCATCACAACTCTCTTCTAAAACTTACACTCTTGCTTCTTGATTGCAATTTGGCATCCCTAAATCTACTGTTTCTTCCTACTTGCTCTTCTAAACTGGTATGTCCTACTTTTGATTCAAGCATCAAAATCCAATGTGTTTACTTACAAGCTTTTATGCCCATGCCTAATTTACTGCTTTATAGAGTTCAGTTTTAAAATAATTACTTATGTTTGGCTATCTGTTACTGCAATGAATCCCTATCCCCATTCCCCTTTATGTGCTTGGGCTGTAGTTTAAGACATGGCAACATACAAAGTCGTTGTCATGGATTAAGACTGGATCCTTTGGATCCCAGCCTTTTTCAATCTCTCATACCCTCATTCCCTTATGTGTATAGAGTTAAGGTATAGCCTGGCAGCCTCTAAATTTCTATCCATGGCTGAACCTGACCCTCAAAGGGTCCTAACTCTCTAATTTTTAAGCTGACAAGCTGGTCAGGGGTGTGCCAGCAGCCCAGGTGCTAGGCATGACCACCAGCNAGATATACGACGGCACAACAGATCCCGAAGATCACATCATTCATTACGTCACAACAATAAAAGGCAACGACCTCTCAAAAGAGCAGGTACCATCAGTGTTGCTGAAAAAGTTCGGCGAAACCCTCATAGGGGGAGCCTTAACATGGTACTCACAATTACCGACACGTTCAATAACAACTTTCGAGGAAATGGCCAACAAGTTCGTCATCGCCCACGCCGGGGATAAGAAGGCGGAGGCCAGGGTGAATGACATATTCGCCGTCAGACAATCGTCTGGCGAGGGACTCAGACAATTTAGTTTTTTCTTACTTAAATGTTTTATAGCCTTGTCTGCAAATAGAGTGTATTCGGATCATGAATCCCATATTTAAAGAAAACTTGTGAGCATGTGAAACATTCTGTTCTGTATTTTTCACTGTTGAGATGGCGCTGTGATTCGAAGTAAATCAAGAAAATTTTATTTATTTTTTAGAAAGAGAAACCAGGAATACTGTAGTAGATTTTATTTTCTTAAAAAAAATAAATTGTGTAGTGGTTCTGCCAATTTTTAAAATGATGTCGAAGTAGTCCAGAGGCAGGGAAATTTATTTTTAATTTTTAATTTAATTTTATATAGGGGAGGGGGAGCGGGAANATTAAGACTGGATCCTTTGGATCCCAGCCTTTTTCAATCTCTCATACCCTCATTCCCTTATGTGTATAGAGTTAAGGTATAGCCTGGCAGCCTCTAAATTTCTATCCATGGCTGAACCTGACCCTCAAAGGGTCCTAACTCTCTAATTTTTAAGCTGACAAGCTGGTCAGGGGTGTGCCAGCAGCCCAGGTGCTAGGCATGACCACCAGCCTGCCCTGGCTCCCCCCCCCCCTAATTCCTTTTCATTGTACTTACACTCACTCCTAAGCCCTTAAGTCCTGCCCCCCTCCTGTGAGCCTTGCCTTGGGACCTTGAGTTCCCTTAGAACTTGGACACTTGAGGGCTGGCCCTTCCACACTGCACTATAATCTGTTTTGCAATAATATTTGGGGTGTAAGCACTGCCTGGAACTCTTGAAGTTCTTTGGAACTTTGACACATCCTAAATAAGAGAAAGGCTTTGAAAATCCGATCCTGGAAGTTGGTTTATCTCATATTATAAGACTTTGAGCCTGGATTAGGCTGATTAGATGTAGAAGTAATCACTGATGTATTTTCATTTATTCTTTTGATTCACTTGGTCTGTCATAAGCTTTGTAATGAACCTTGTAATAACTACTGGGGTATAGTGAAAAGGGATTGGATAGAATGCATGCCAAAGGGGTAGATGCCATGCCTATAGGGTGTATATTGTCTCAATTCTGCATTTTTCACGTAGATACCATGCCTATAGGGTGTATATTTTCTCAATTCTGCATTTTCATGTAGATACCATGCTTATAGGGTATATATTTTCTCAATTCTGCATTTTCACATAGATACCATGCCTATAGGGTGTATACTTTCTCAATTCTGCATTTTCACGTAGATACCATGCCTATAGGGTGTATATTCTCTCAATTCTGCATTTTCACATAGAAAACATGTCTATAGGATTAATACTTTAAAATGCTGCATCCTTCACATAGATACCATGCTCATAGGTTTTCTGCACTTCGCAATATATACCATGTCAATAAATCACTGCTAAAATTCTGCAAATCACGTAGATATTATGCCTATAGGATTTTTCCTGCATTTTTGCACGTGCATCTGTCATTAGGCAATTCCACTTATAGGGCTTAAAATAAACCAATCATATCAATGACCTGCTTAGAAGATCTCTGCATAACAAGATTCGTAACACCTAGAAAGCATGCCTATAGGAGTTTAATCGATTAAAATCTGAAATTGCCCACTCATCTTTAAAATCAGTAGTAACTCGTTTAAAGTGCTCGCAGAACTTATGATACTGTAACTTATTTGTTTTTACAATCAGTTCCTTCTTCCCCGTCTTTGAACTAATAGATATCATGCATATAGACCCTGTTTAACGCAGATAGATAGTTAGATAATTAATTAATCGTCAGTTTTTCTGCAACTAAATCTAAGCAGGACTAATTCGGACTCCCTATCTGGAAAATATATGGTAGATCAATTCTTCCTACGCTAATTTTAATCAAGGACCTAAACAGTATGTGTAAGACGTGCTAAACAATTCGTTTCTCTAAATGAGGAGGCCTACTTGAGCCTTTAATTGCTTTATCTCCCCATTAAGTGTATTATGTATTTTTGATTGTCGCCTTAGAATTTTATCCTTTTAAACCTCTGAAAAGCCAAGCTTCCTCCCTTTAGGATTAGTAGTCCTAAAAGCCTCCAGGACTGATAGGTGGGATGGGTAATAGCACACTGTAGGTAGCGATACCATTCCGCGATTAATACCTTAACGGGGTGGGAAGGGTAGACATGGAGATGATGATCACACGATAACACTATGCATACGATTGGTTACCGGTGTTGTGTGGATGATCCATGTGATTTATAAACCTAGGACCCTTTTCCTTATGTTACTTTGTTTAGTATCAATAAATTTTGTCTTTCAATTACCCAAAACTCCCCTTTAATTTTTCACTGCATTATTCCTTTTCCTTTTATCTTTTTCTTCTTTGTTTATTCAATGTCTTGACTAATTCTTGCACTTAGACTCTCCCTCAAACAAATTATAGATTCCAACATGCTTGTTTGCAACCCTTATGTGTAAATTTATTTGCATACTTGTTTACATTAAAGTCACAACATAGCATGGCCGGGTACCACACTAGTGGATCTTGAGGGGTGCCTAACACCTTCCCCTCGAGATAATTTCTAGCCCTTACCCGAACTCTGGTTTTCCAATTCAAAACTCTTAGTGTCCTAATGCACTTAATCATAAGGTGGCGACTCTTCAATTTCAAAACCCAATTCCCAAACGGGAATAGAGTTGTCTTCCCAAATGTCGTAAACCCAATTTTGCTTTAGAAAAAGGGGGCGTCGACACCATCTTCTCTGCCTCAAATTCCATTCCTTCTGCTTGAACAAATACTGCAAACTCTTGTGGTCTGTGAACACCTCGCATGCCATGCCATAAAGATAATGCCTCCAGATATTCAACCATGGACAATGGCTGCTAACTCCAAATCATGAACCGGATAGTTTTTCTCATGAATCTTCAACTGCCGCGAAGCATAGGCAATGACCTTGCCATCCTGCATCAACACTGCACCAAGCCCAATACGAGATGCATCACAATAGACTGTATATGGCCCTGAACCTGTGGGCAAAACTAACACCGGTGCCATAGTCAAGGCTGTCTTGAGCTTCTAGAAGCTCGCCTCGCACTCATCCGACCATTTAAATTGGGCACCTTTCTGGGTCAACCTGGTCATCGGGGCTACAATAGATGAAAATCCCTCCACGAACCGACGATAATAGCCTGCCAAACCCAAGAAACTCCGGATCTCTATGGCTGATGTGGGTCGAGGCCAGTTCTTGACTACCTCTATCTTCTTTGGATCTACCGGAATACCCTCTGCTGAAATCACATGACCCAAGAAAGCAATTGAACTCAACCAGAACTCACACTTTGAAAACTTAGCATACAACTATCTCTCAGAGTCTGAAGAACCACTCTCAAATGTTGTTCATGCTCCTGTTGACTGCGAGAATAGATCAAGATATCGTTGATGAAGACAATCACGAATGAATCCATGTAAGGCATGAACACTCAGTTCATCAAATCTTCAACTGATAGTAGCCAGATTTCAAGTCGATCTTAGAAAACACTTAGGCACCCTGAAGCTGGTCGAACAAATCCTCAATCCTCGGCAATGGGTACTTATTCTTGATTGTGACCTTGTTCAATTGCCGGTAATCTATACACATTCTCATCGATCCGTCCTTCTTCTTGACAAACAACACTGGCGCACCCCATTGCGAGACACTTGATCTGATGAAGCCCTTATCAATCAAGTCTTGCAACTGCTCCTTCAACTCTTTCAACTCAGGCGGGGCCATGCAATATGGCGGAATAGAAATGGGCTAAGTGCCCGGAGCCAGGTCAATGCAAAAATCAATATCCCTATCGGGTGGCATACCCGACAGGTCTGAAGGAAATACCTCAGGAAACTCACGAACAACGGGCACAGACTCAATAGAAGAAACCTCAGCACTAGAATCACGAACATAGGCCAAATAGGCCAAACAGCCCTTCTCGACCAAGCGTTGAGCCTTCACATAGGAGATAACACAATGGGTAGGATGACCAGGAGTCCCTCTCCACTCCAAAAGAGGTAAACCCGGTAAGGCTAAGGTCACGGTCTTAGAATGATAGTCCAAGATAGCGTGGTAAGGTGATAACCAGTCCATTCCCAATATGACATCGAAATCAACCATGTCTAGAAGAAGCAAATCTACACGAGTCTCAAGACCCCCAATCACAACTATACATGAACGGTGGACTAGATCTACCACAATGGAATCACCCAGCGGTGTAGACACATAAACAAGAGCACTCAGAGAATCACTAGGCAAGACCAGATACGGTGCAAAATAAGATGACACATATGAGTATGTAGACCCTGGATCAAATAACACTAAAGCATCTCTATCACAAACCAGAACAGTACCTGTAATAACTGCATCGGAAGCCTCAGTCTCGGGCCTAGCTGGAAGAGCATAACATCGGGGTTGGGCCCCACCACCCTGAACCACATCTCTGGGACTGCCTGCCACTGGCTGGCCTCCACCTCTAGCAGCCTGAGCTCCACCTTTAGGACCTCTACCTCCACCTCTAGCACCTCTACCCCCACCTCTAGCTGGTTGGGCGGGCTGTGGAACACTAGGTGCCTGAACCATGGCACGAGAACCCTGATGCTGAGAGCTGCTCGATGCTTGAGGGCAATACCTAGCAATGTGCCTCGTGTCGCCACAAGTAAAACAAGCCCTCAGCTGCTGGGGCTGACGACCCTGGAAACTCTGAAGAGGCAGTGCACTGATAAGAGCTGTAAATGCCTAATTTTTGCCATGTCTTTTTCTTCTACATTATATTATATATATATATATATGTGTGTGTGTGTGTGTGTGTGTGTGTGTGTGTGTGTGTGTTCTTATTTATGTGTATGTAGGTTTTAAGAGTTTTTATTATGATTTAACTAAGAGAGGAACAAGACTTTGGGCTAGTTTCATTTTAAAGTNACGAGTGGAGAGGACGTGACCACGTTCCCTTCTCCGGTTATGCGTTTTAGTGGGCGCTACCAATTTGGTGTTGCTGTCCGCTTTTAGCAAAGTTTTATGTCTACAATTGGGTTTGTTTTTGTAGAGGCTATGAAGATTTTATCTTCTGCGGAAGATGAAACATATTTTTCTATTGAGTTGAAGAAACTGTAACTTGGTATGGTAGCTTAGATGGGTTTGTGAGATAGGGGCAGAGAAGTTCCATTTTTGGTGTTTGTTCTCTGTCTCACAAGGCTTACTGATGCTTGCCGCCATGGCAGTTTTCAATTTTTTTTTTTTTTGGTAAAGGGTGGTTGCCCCTCTCTGCTATGCCCGTGATTTATCCATTGATAACCAGAAAAAACCAATAGCCCTTTCAAAAAAAAAAAAAAGACGTACCAGATCTGATTAATTAGTTAATGGCCACATGCAATTGAAATGGCTTTTAAAGTGATGAATATGGGCTATTTCCTATAAAAGATGACGAAGAAGCAAGGAACATGTTGCTACTCCTCCTACATCACCTCAACAATAGCAATCACCACATGATAGCTTTTCTGAAAAAGCACGGCACAAATAAAGATGTAAAGATCTTTATGAGGAAAGGGAGGTAATAAAATATCCAACTCTTTTCATCTCTTTCTCGACTCTGAGCCCCTTAATTTTGAAGAAGCAATGCAAGACAAGAAACGAAGACTAGCTATGTAAAATTAACAAGGAGCCACTGGTTTTGCCAGCGTTGCCGGAGTTAGAGTTTTCCGGGAAGACACTGTAAATGCCTAATTTTTGCCATGTCTTTTTCTTCTACATTATACACACACACACACACACACACACATACACACACACACACATATATATATATATATATATGTGTGTGTGTGTGTGTGTGTGTGTGTGTGTGTGTTTTCTTATTTATGTGTATGTAGGTTTTAAGAGTTTTTATTATGATTTGATTAAGAGAGGAACAAGACTTTGGGCTAGTTTCATTTTAAAGGGAAATGGGCTAAAAATTCGGACCAAATCATTGGCCCAATTGCACCGACCCAGACCAATTTATGGCTTGCCAAGACCCGGATCAAAACGACGTAATTTTATAATAAAACTACGTCGTTTCACTAAATGAAACAAGATCAAATCTTACCTCTCCATTCTATCTTGATCCAATGGATCTCATTCACTCTTGGCCTAGGTATTTAAAGCTTCCAAAATCTGAAAATTTTCCCCATTTCCACCCATAATTCTTTTCTCTTCTTCTGTCTTATCACTCTCTTCCCCCTCTCTGCCACGCCGCCCCTCCGCAGCCCATCGCTGCCGGCCGGAAATCACCGCCAGCGGCGGCAACCCTCCAATCCACCCCAAAATTTCACCATCTCTTCCCCTCTTCTTCCTCTTTCTACCTATACCACTCACATCCTCCAAATCTCCACCAATCTCCGTAGATCTAAGCCTAACCAAAACCCTAGCCGCCGCCCACCACCCCAAACTCCAAAAATTTTACACCAACGGCCTCCTCTTCTCCCCCTCTTTCCATATCTCCAACTCAAAACCTCAAAAAACCCAACCGCCGCCGGCAGCCACCCCTACTGCCGCCGTCCCGCCGCCGCCTTTTTGGCCGTGTCACTGCCGCCACTCACCCGCTGCCTCTCGTTTCTCTCCTCAAACCGTCCCCGAGCAAGGTTGTGTTGTTGATATCATTGAAATCGAACTCGGATTCGCCGGAGTTTTTGGTTTCAAGAATATCAACAATAGAAGCTTGCTCGAAGCCGTACCACTGCCTATCGTCATTTCCCGGATGCTCGAGTATATGATAAAATCGTAATCCTCTTCCCCGTACTAATTTTCTATTTTTTTTTGGGGTTTTAGTTAGAATTAGTTTCTGTCTTGTTTCTTTATTTAATGCATATATGATTATGTTTATCTAGTTGGTTTTTGTTAAATCGTTTCAGCGATAGCGTGCGTTTTGTTTGGCTTTAATAGTTAATTTTTGTTTGCTCATGTTAGTTCATAATACATGTGTTGAAGTTTAATTACATATTTTAATACTTGGTTTAATTTGAATCAATAGGTTGATATTGGTGTTGTTAAAATCTGAAATTTAGATTTTTTTTTTTATCATAAACTAGAGTACTAGTAGCTTGCTTTTAGTAGGGTGGCTGAAGTGATCCTTTGGCTCCTGCCATAGCAGATTTCAGGCTGTCTTTTCACCTTTTGGACAGCCTTTAGCACACAAATTCAGCCTCTTTTGGGGAGATTTTTGATGAACTAAAATCTGTCCAAAAAGTTGGCTTTTCTTTGCCTATTTCAGGGCTGCCCTTTCTTCATTATTGGGGGGACTCCATGACACTTCCAGAGAACATTTTATTTTTGCTTTGAACATACAAAAACAAAAAAAAAATTCAGCAGCTGAAGCATTAGTAAGCTGAAATTATAAGTCTTAAGAGTAAATCTTAGAGTGCAAGTTTTTTTAGAGAAGTATAAGAGCCCGTTTGGCTTAGCTGATTTAGAGTAGCTGATAAGCATAGGTGCTGAAAAGCACTTTTAAGTGCTGAAACTGATGGACTACTGTTTATTCTTTTGCTATTCAGGTAATCCTTTAAGACTCGTAACGTATGTATTTTCAGCAATGGGAACAACTTGAACATGCTGCACCATTAAATGTGTTTGATGTGATGAATAACTTGACAACAAAAGAGCTTGTACGGTATTGTTATGTATCAAGCATATGATAATGTGAATATAGTCCTTCATAATACTTGAATATTGAGTTGCAGGTTTTTGAATGTGATATGTAAGTAGTTTATGGATTTTTAAGCATGTTTTCAAGCTATTGTATCCGAGTAACAATGCTAGGTATGCCATGAATGAATTTAGGTGTATAACACATAGCATGAGTTCGTTTTAGTTGCTGAAATTTCAATGCCAACATATGCTTCTAGGACTGCTGTTATATTTTTTGTTTTGAATCTGGCCATTTTGCCAGATTTGCAAAAGTGGTTATTTTGTAAAGTGTGCGTTTATACAATTGTGACTATGTAGTTAATGGTCATAAATGCAAACTAAGTAAAGAACCAATATTGTATCAACTTTGGGCCTTTTTGAACCAAAAAATAAAAGCTGGTTCATTTACCTTTAAACAACAAAATTACCTTTTTCTTCTATATAGCATTGGGCCAATGAAAATCCATTTCTTGGCCCATTTTAATAATAAATTCCAGCAGCCCAAGAGCTCTTTACAAGCTGGCCCATTTCCCCTTTAACAAGAAGTTGGCCCATCCCTTTAAAATAGATTGAGTTGGTCCAACATTTATTTGCATAACATTTCCAACAATAAGGCTAGAAAATAGCAATAAATATCAGTTTTTTTATACCAATTAAGTAACTCATTTTCTTTCAATTAATTAATTTGAACGCTAGGCAATTAGTAGGCGTGCTCTAATTCCACGGATTCGCTTGCGTAACGTGATGTTCAACATTCAATAATTTAATTCAACAAGGTCATACAATATTCGTTAGTTTTTTAGTTAATTTATAATTTAATAAACTCTTTGCCAAACTTGCGGATTCGCTTGCNCAGCAAACAAAGAAGTTGGGCCAAAAACTCAATTCTTTAGGCCCAATGCAAAACTAAGCTAGGTGGCCCATTTTTTTTTCTCTTTTAAGAAATAAATAAATAGCTGGCCCATCTTCTAAAATCCATAAGCTGGCCTATTTCTCCTTTTTAACAAGAAGTTGGCCTATTTCATTAAAATAGATTGAGCTGGTCCAACATTTATTTGCATAATTTTACCAACCATAAGGCTAGAAGATAATAATAAAATCAAATTTCTGTTACTAATTAATTAACACATTTTCTTTCTTATTAGTTAAAGCGCTAGGCAATTAGTAGGCACGCTTAAATTTTTTCATTCACGGATTCGCTTGCGTGGCGTGATATTTAACATTCAATAATTTAATTCACTAATCTCATACTATATCTATAGTTTTAGTTAAATTTCTAATCCTTTCACCATACTCGCGGATTCGCTTGCGTAGCGCAATAGTAACTTTTTTAATAGCGATAGTAACCTTTTAAATAAATAATTTTCTGAAAGCACAAATATAGTAATTTTTTTTGAAAATAATAGCGTGCTAATAATCCTTTGTCATAACTGCGGATACGCTTGCGTAGCGATGTTACGACAAAATTAATAAAATTCATTTTGGTCGCACATTCGCTTTCATAGCGCGGTCAGGACAATTTTATACTATTTATATCATACTTTTTTTTAACAACTTTAATAATTAAAAGCGGATGGGTAAAACATGAAAATACATATAAATCACAGTTCGTCTAAAATTAATTCAAGCCAAGTTTTAAGTCAATAAAGCGACCGTGCTAGAACCACGGGACTCGGGGAATGCCTTATACCTTCTCCCCGGTCAACAAAATTCCTTACTCGAACTTTATTTTCGCGGACCGATAAAAATAGAGTCAAACTTTCTTTTGACTAGGGATTCAAATAAAAGGTGACTTGGAACACCGAAAACCAATTCCAAGTGGCGACTCTGTAAATAAAATAATCTCCACTCAAATTTGTCACTTTAATTGGAAAAACTCTTTAACCCACAAACCCATACACATATTATTTTTGGGGGTAAAAAAAGGGGTGTGACAGCTCTGGCGACTCCGCTGGGGAACAGCCAGAATTCAAGCTTGTACATGTTGACTTTTATTTGGCTTTATTAATTTTGTATATACTGTGATTTATTTGGACATAATGTGCTACTTGTTTGCTTTTTACCGCTTTGATATTTTTGAACTGTGCATATAAACTATCTTCTCACGCACCCCCTCTGAGTCTTCTTGAAATTAAAATTGAGCATTTGCTTGACATAGCCCGCTTTCTTTGAGATAGCCGAGGTGTTTGTCACCCGGTGAAGGATTTTAGTCACACATATTTTAGGCGGGGAGCACCACCAGTTAAGCCGGAAAGCAATGCTACCGGTACACTCATCCTCCTCGGCTCGAGTTGTCCGCTCGAGTAAGCCAGTCTAGATACTTTCTCCAAAAAAAAGAGAGCCTATTTCGGTCAACTGCTGAAGGGCCATTTTTGTACCAAAAAAATCGTTACTTTATCCATATTTATTCACCTTTTATCATTTTGCCCTTATGTCTGGCTATTTTTATCGAAGCAGCTTTAAACCTTTCCGAAAGTACCCAAAGACTGTTTTTGCAAAAGTAGCCATTTTTTTCTAGTTTTGTCTTGTTTCTTTTTCTGAAAAAGCTTTGGAACCCCCGTCGAAGTAACAAAGGGTCATTTTCGTAAAAATAATTTTTATTTATTATTTTGTCTATTTTTATCATTTTGTTCCTGTGTTTGGCTGTTATTTCTGAGACATCTTTTATGCCTTCTATGGAAGTATCAAAGGGTCATCTTTGTAATAATAGCCATTTTTTCCGCTTTTATCATATCAACTTTTGTGTCCGGTAACTTCAAAATATATTTTGTAATTAAAAAAAACAAAGTAAAAAACTAAAAAAATATATATAGATCGAGTCCTAAATTGGCCCAAAAAAACAAATAAAATAAAATAAAATAAAAATAATGAATTGTCATAATTTGCATATAGTTTAGGTAAGTCCTAACCCCTTTTATCTTATCCAGGATCACCATGAGTTCTCCACAAAGAAGCAGTCAGAAAAGGGTAAGGGACGAGACACCTCCAATGTTCTTGATCAGAGATAAGACCCCGAGCAGTCTCTGTAATTGGTGGGCTAGTTTTGCTACATGGGAACGAAATCGAGTATTTAAGCACCTCAAGTTCCTCACAAACATCATGGGAATTAAGCCTAATAGAGATTTAATCGAGGCTCTAGTGGGTTTTTGGGACCCCGCGAACAATGTCTTTAGGTTCAAAGAATGTGAAATGACGCCCACATTGGAAGAATTAGGTGGGTTCACCGGATTGGGGAGAGACCTTCGTGGGAAAAAGCCTGCTGCTCCGAGAAAAGTTGGTGTGAACAATTTTTTAAAGAAATTATGCCTCCGTCGAATCCCAATGGTTTGCTTAAACGAAGGTTGGGTTCCGTTGGAATATCTCTATGACAGGTTCGGGGACGAGAAAGGGTTTGAAAATTTCTCGGGCATAGAATTCGTCAACCAGTTGAGTTACGACGCTTGGAGGGAGTTGAGAATCTTCGCGTTCATGATATCATTTCTAGGGATCATGGTCTTTCCAGAGCATGGTGGGCGCATCAGAATTCGATTGGTTGCGATAGTCTCGTATTTGCAAAGTAGCAAGGATCATACCATTCTTCCCATGATTTTGGGAGATATTTTTCGAGCTTTGACCCGACGCCAAGAGGGTGAAGATTACTTCGAGGGATGCAACATTCTGCTGCAGATGTGGTTCATAGAGCACCTTTATCATCATCCAATGGTAATAAATTCAATGAAAACTGGCTGAATTACATTGGATGTCACCCAGGCAGGGCCGCAAGTTGTAATCTTCCAGATGGGGTGAGGGCCTGGCGGAAATTACTTGTGTTCATTGAATACAGATAGAATCACTTGGAACTATTATTGGTTCCCTTCTGCTAGGGTCATGCATATGTCGACATATCGCCCATTCTTCATACTCATGGGTTTCAGAGGTTTCCAACCCTACGCGCCCCTTCGCGTCATGCGCCAGCTAGGGAG
>NW_017670549.1:354567-358048 GCF_001879085.1 Nicotiana attenuata
AACTGAAGCTCGAACAACTCCGTCAATGAGCGGAGAACAAAGAAGGCATTATAGGCGTATCTAGCTGACTACAGAAGTAATGGTCTAAAGAGTAGTATTGAGTCTAAGACCAACACTTGGTGGAAAATTTGAGCCACTATGTTAAGCAGTAAAATGGGTGAGTGTGACAGTGTCTTCCTTTTCCTCTTGCCTTCATTTTCCATCATGCTTGCCATCATTCACAGCCCTGCTTCTGCTCCTCATTTCCTCAACATCTTAAGGGAAGCTTTTGTCTCCTCCATACGCAATTTCTTAATGAGAAACCTCGGGGTCTCACTAAGAATGAAAGACAGTACAAGAAGTGGCAAAGCCAAAAAGCCACAACTGGCAAAGGACCATCTCTAACCATAACGGAAGTTCTCAGATGCTGTCATATTTTCTGCTTTTGTGCTAGTACTTCCCCAAATTACCATGGGGTTATATGCAAGGTAAATCCACTTTGGTGCCTTTCAAATATTGATCTCACTCAACATAATAGGAATCACCTACAAGATTGTAACTTGTTTAAGTGTGACATGCAATATGAAGCACAAAGGATTTAAAACTATATACTCTAATATATCCTATTTTACAACATAGCAAATGCTAATAATGGTTAGTTGGATAATACTAACCTTGAACACTCATATATCCAGATACTAATTTGGCACAAGCCGAGGGAGAAAATATTAAACGTACATTAACTTATCCTCCACGACCTGGGCATGGATATATTTCAAAGTAAAGAAATTTTAGTACGAATATTATATTAAGGTAATTTATGTGCATACTAGAGAGATTAATGTTACTGGCTGAGTTTTTTTCACAACAATAAAATAAATATGAGATTTTAGTTCTTAAATAAGTTAACAAATGAGACATGTGCATGTTAAGTGCATCTTTTTCCATCCGAAAGCACTACTAGGGTGAGGTATTATTTCTGTGCAAATTATTTGAATAAAATTGATCTATATAAAGAAAACCTAAATAAGAAAGAAATGAATAACTACCTGTGCTAAAATCATGCCTAAACATGCCAAGACTAGAGTCCTCCATCGGCCGAATAAGCGGTAACTCGGATAAGTGAGTGCAGCAACTCATGCTCGAACAACTCCAGCAATGAGCAGAGCGACGAAAGAGGTATTATAGGCGTATCTAGCTGACTGCAGAATTAATGGTCTGAAGAATATTACTGAGTCTATGCCCAACAATTGTTTGAAAATTTGAGCCACTATGTTAAGCAGTAAAATGGGTGAGTGTGAAAGTTTCTCCCTTTTCCTCTTGTCTTTATTTGCCATCATGCCTGCCATCATCTACGACTCTGCTTCTGCACCTCATTTCTTCAACATCTTAAGGGACGCTTTTGCCTTCTCCCTATGCCATTTCTTAGTGAAAAACCTCGGGGGCTCACTAAGAATGAAAGACATTACATGAAGTGGCAAAGCCAAAAACCCACTACTGGCAAAGGACCATCTCCAACCATAACGGGAGTTTTGAGATGCTTCCATGTTTAATGCTTTTGTGCCAGTACTTCCCCATAGCAGCATGGATCTATAAGCTAGGGAAATCCACTTTGATGCCTTTCCAACATAGATCTCACTCAATATAATGGGAATCACCTACAAGATTGTAACTTGTTTAAATGTGACTTGAAATATGAAGCACTAAAGATTTAAACTATATATTCTGATATTTCCTATTTCACAACATAGAAAATGCTATTAAGGGTTAGTTGGATAATAGTAACCTTGAACACTCATATTTCTATCAACTAATTTTGCACAAGGCAAAAAAAAAAAAAAATTAAACCTATATTAACTCATCCTCCACGACCAGGGCATGGATATATTTCAAAGTAAATAAATTTTATTATGAATATTATCTTAAGAGAATCTATGTGCATACTACAGAGGTGAATGTTACTTGATGTGTTTATATTTACAATAATAAAATAAATAGGAGATTTTAGTCCTTAAATAGATAATAAAATGAGTCATGTGCATCTTATGTGCATCTTTTTCCATTTGAAAGCACTACTAGGGTGAGGTATTATTTTTGCATAAATTATTTCAGTAAACTTGGTCTATATAAAGAAAACCTAATTAAGAAAGAAATGAATAACTACATTTGCTAAAGTCATGCCTAAACATGCCGAGACTAGATCCCTCCATCGGTCGAAGAAGTTGTAACTCGGATAAGTGAGTCCATCAACTGAAGCTCGAACAACTCCGTCAATGAGCGGAGAACAAAGGAGGCATTATAGGCGTATCTAGCTGACTACAGAAGTAATGGTCTAAAGAGTAGTATTGTGTCTAAGCCCAACACTTGCTGGAAAATTTGAGCCACTATGTTAAGCAGTAAAATGGGTTAGTGTGACAGTGTCTTCCTTTTCCTCTTGCCTTCATTTTCCATCATGCTTGCCATCATTCACAGCTCTGCTTCTGCTCCTCATTTCCTCAACATCTTAAGGGAAGCTTTTGAATCCTCCATACGCAATTTCTTAATGAGAAACCTCGGGGTCTCACTAAGAATGAAAGACAGTACAAGAAGTGGCAAAGCCAAAAAGCCACAACTGGCAAAGGACCATCTCCAACCATAACGGAAGTTCTCAGATGCTGTCATATTTTCTGCTTTTGTGCTAGTACTTCCCCAAAGCACCATGGAGTTCTATGCAAGATAAATCCACTTTGGTGCCTTTCAAATATTGATCTCACTCAATATAATAGGAATCACCTTCAAGATTGTAACTTGTTTTAGTGTGACATGCAATATGAAGCACAAAAGATTTAAAACTATATACTCTAATATTTCCTATTTTACAACATAGCAAATGCTAATACTGGTTAGTTGGATAATACTAACCTTGAACACTCATATATCCAGAAACTAATTTGGCACAAGCCGAGGGTGAAACGATTAAACGTACATTAACTTATCCTCCACGACCTGGGCATGGATATATTTCAAAGTAAATAAATTTTAGTACGAATATTATATTAAGATAATTTATGTGCATACTAGAGAGATTAATGTTACTGGCGGAGTTTTTTTACAACAATAAAATAAATATGAGATTTTAGTTCTTAAATAAGTTAACAAATGAGACATGTGCATGTTAAGTGCATCTTTTTCCATCCGAAAGCACTACTAGGGTGAGGTATTATTTCTGTGCAAATTATTTTAATAAAATTGATCTATATAAAGAAAACCTAAATAAGAAAGAAATGAATAACTACCTGTGCTAAAATCATGCCTAATCATGCCAAGACTAGAGTCCTCCATCGGCCGAATAAGCTGTAACTCGGATAAGTGAGTCCAGCAACTCATGCTCGAAAAACTCCAGCAATGAGCGGAGCGACGAAAGAGGTATTATAGGCGTATCTAGCTGACTGCAGAAGTAATGGTCTAAAGAATATTATTGAGTCTAAGCCCAACAATTGTTGGAAAATTTGAGCCACTATGT
>NW_017670549.1:358593-383520 GCF_001879085.1 Nicotiana attenuata
CGGATTTGGCCTACGCGATCGCGGACAAAGGGATGCGATCGCATTGAGTAAATGAGGCTGAGCACTGCGATCGCAGATAATACCATGCGATCGCATAGAAGAAAATGAAGGCTGGGGGCTAACACATTGCGATCGCGGAGGAAACAAAGCGATCGCATAGAACAAAAATGGACCTCTCAGGTTTAACTCTACGCGATCGCGGAAGGTACTATGCGATCGCATAGAACAAAACAGAACCCCTGAAATTTACACTATGCGATCGCGGACATAGCTATGCGATCGCATAGCACAAATATCTGGACACCAGCAGACAGCAGATTTCTGCAATTTCCTAAGTCTAAAAACACTCTGACGCCTATCGGAAACTCACCCGAGCCCCCGAGGCTCCAAACCATATATACACACAACCTCAAAAACATCCTACGGACTTATCGAGCAATCAAATCACCAAAATAATATCATGAACATCGAATTAAACCTCAAGATCAATGAATTTTCTCAAAACTTCTTTAAACATCAAGTTTTGCATTTAAGGTCTGAATCCTGTCAAACGGATTCCGTTTCTTACCAAACTCCACAGAATCATCTTATATCATATATAAGACCTGTACCGGGCGCCGGAACCAAAACACGGGCCCGATACCATCATGTTCTAATCGAATTTCATTTCAAATTCCTTTAAACAATTTCAGAAAACAATTTTCTTCAAAAAATCATTTCTCGGGCTTGGGACCTCAAAATTTGATTCCGCGCATATGCCCAAGTCCCATATTTTCCTACGGGCCCTCTGGGACCGTCAAATCACGGGTCCGGGTCCGTTTACCAAAAATGTTGACCGAAGTCCACTTAAATGCATTTTAAGTTAAAATTTCAATATTTCACAGATTTTTCACATAACAGCTTTCCGGCTACACGCTCGGACTGCGCACGCAAATCGAGGTGAAGATAAAAGAGGATTTTAAGGCCTCGGAAAGCAGAATTTAATTTAAAGCAAGTGATGACCCTTTTGGGTCATCACATTCTCCACCTCTAAAACAACCGTTCGTCCTCGAACGGACATAAGAAAGAAGTACTTGAGTCGGGGAAAAGATGGGGATAACGGCTCTGCATATCAGACTCGGACTCCCAGGTCGATGTCTCAGTAGGCTGACCTCTCCACTGAACACGAACAGAAGGAAAACACTTCGATCTCAACTGACGAACCTGCCGGTCTAGAATAGCTACCGGCTCCTCCTCATAAGATAAGTCCTTGTCCAACTGGACAGTGGTGAAATCTAACACGTGGGAGGGATCGCCGTGATACTTCCGAAGCATGGACACATGAAACACTGGATGTACGGCAGATAAGCACAGCGGCAATGCAAGTCTATAAGCTACCTCTCCCACTCGATCAAGAATCTCAAACGGGCCAATGAACCTAGGGCTAAGCTTGCCCTTCTTCCGAAATCTCATCATGCCCTTCATAGTCGACACTCGAAGCAATACTCGCTCACCGACCATGAAAGCCAAATCTCGAACCTTGCGGTCGGCATAACTCTTTTGCCTAGACTGAGCTGAACGAAGCCTATCCTGAATTATCCTGACCTTGTCCATGGCATCCTGAACCAGATCCGTACCCAACAACCGAGCCTCTCCCGGCTCAAACCATCCAACGGAAGACCGACACCGCCTACCATATAACGCCTCATAAGGAGCCATCTGGATACTCGACTGGTAGCTGTTGTTGTAGGCAAACTCCGCTAAAGGCAAAAACTGATCCCACGAGCCTCCAAAGTCAATAACACAAGCTCGGAGCATATCCTCCAAAATGTGAATAGTCCGCTCGGACTGCCCGTCCGTTTGGGGATGAAATGTTGTGCTCAACTCAACTCGTGTGCCCAACTCTTGCTGAACTGCTCTCCAGAAACGCAAGGTAAACTGCGTACCTCGATTCGAAATGATAGACACGGGTACACCATGAAGACGAACAATCTCCCGGATGTTGATCTCGGCTAACCTCTGAGAAGAATAGGAGACTGCCACAGGAATAAAATGTGCCGACTTGGTCAGCCTATCAACAATGACCCATACTGCATCGAACTTCTTCCGAGTCTGCGGAAGTCCAGTAACGAAGTCCATAGTGATCCGCTCCCACTTCCACTCGGGAAGCTCAATCCTCTGAAATGAACCACCGGGCCTCTGATGCTCGTACTTGACCTGCTGACAATTCAAACACCGAGCCACATATCCAAGGATATACTTCTTCATTCTGCACCACATATAATACTGCCGCAAATCCTGATACATTTTTGCGGCGCCGTGATAAATAGAGTACCAGGAGCTATGGGCCTCCTCTAAAATCAACTCTCGAAGACCATCCACATAGGTCTCACAATTCACGGACAAGCTCAGTAGAGTTTGAGGGATCGGTATGGAGATGTCTGTATTTATCTCCCAGAGGCTACAGAGTTAGGAAAAACTTCACATTTATTCTTTCTTGTCGTGCGGTTTGGTTTCTCAATACTAATTGAATTTCTACTCTGTTCTTTCGCAGATGGCGAGAACACGCGCTTCCTCATCTACCGATTAGCAGCCCGAGCCCCCAACAGCAGCTCCCACAAGGGGCAGAGGGCGAGGGCGAGGCCGTGCTAGAGGCTGAGGCAGGGGCAAAGCTCAGCCCAGGGCAGCAGCACCCGTATCGGAGCCTCAAGTTGACTTTGACGACGAGGTTCCAGCCCCAGCAGTTCCGGTGGGCCCGGCTCAGGTCATAGAGGGGTTTATTGCTACCCCAATTCTTCAGGATGCTCTGGTCCGTCTAGTGGGCCTTATGGAGAGTGTCACCAGGGCAGGTTTACTTCCTGTAGCACCAGCCGTCTCTCAGGCTGGAGGAGGAGCCCAGACTCCTACTACTTGCACCCCAGAGCAGGTAGCTCTCCAGTTTCAGACTCCAGCAACTCAGCCAGTTGGGGAAGTTCGGCCGGGTGTGGTAGCTCAGACCGGCGATGGTGCAGCTATGTCTGCCGATGCTTTGTGGAGATTGGACATGTTCACCAATCTTTTCACTACTACTTTCAGCGGTGTATCTACTGAGGATCCCCAGGATTATCTAGACACCTGTCACGATGTAAGCGTGACATGCAATATGAAGTACAAAAGATTTAAAACTATATATTCTGATATTTTCTATTTTACAACCTAGCAAATGCTAATAATGGTTAGTTGGATAATACTTACCTGAAAGTCTCGTATTTCCAGCAACTAATTTGGCACAATCCAAAAGAAAAAAGTATTAAACCTGAATTAACTCATACTCCACGACCAGGGCAAGGATATATTTCAAATAAAATAAACCTTATTACGAATATTATATTAAGAGAATTTATATGCATACTAGTGAAATTAATATTACTTGATGAATTTTTTTCACAACAATAAAATAAATATGAGATTTTATTCCTTAAAGAAGTTAACAAATGAGTCATGTGCATGTTATGTGCATCTTTTTCCATCTAAAACACAACTAGGGTGAGGTATTATTTATGCGTCAATTATTTTAGTGAAATTGATCTATATAAATAAAACCTAAATAAGATAAAAATGAAGAGATACCTGTGCTTAAATCATTCCTAAACATGCCGAGACTAGAGTCCTCCATTGGTCAAAGAAGCAGTAAGTCGGATAAGTGAGTCCAGCAACTCAAGCTCGAACAACTCCGACAATGAGCGAGCGACAAAGGAGGCATTATAGGTAAATATAGTTGACTGCAGAAGTAATGTTCCAAAGAATAGTATTGATTCTAACTCCAACACTTGCTGGAAAATTAGGGCCATTATGTTAAGCAATAAAATGGGCGAGTGTTACAGTTTCTTTCTTTTCCTCTTCCCTTCATTTTTCATCATGCCTGCCAATATCCACAGCTCTACATTTACTCCACAATTCCTCAACATATTAAGGGACGCCTTTGCCTCCTCCATACGCCATTTCTTAATGAGAACCCTCGGGGCCTCACCAAAACAGAAAGACAGTACAAGAAGTGGCAAACCTAAAAACCCACATTAACTTATCATCCACGACTAGGGCATAGATATATTTCAAAGTAAATAAATTTTTATATGAATATTATATTAAGAGAATTTATGTGAATACTAGAGAGATCATTGTTACTTGCTGATTTTTTTCACAACAATAAAATAAATATGAGGTTTTAGTTCTTAAAGAAGTTAAAAAATGAGTCATGTGCATGTTATGTGCATCTTTTTCCATCTGAAAGCACTACTAGGGTGAGGTATTATTTTTGCGTAAATTATTTTAGTAAACTTGATCAATATATAGAAAACCTAAATAAGAAATAAATGAATAACTGCCTTTGCTAAAATCATGCCTAAACATGCCAAGACTAGAGCCCTCCATCGGCCGAAGAAGTTGTAACTCGGATAAGTGAGTCCATCAACTGAAGCTCGAACAACTCCGTCAATGAGTGGAGCACAAAGGAGGCATTATAGGCGTATCTAGCTGACTGCAGAAGTAATGGTCTAAAGAGTAGTATTGAGTCTAAGACCAACACTTGCTGGAAAATTTGAGCCACTATGTTAAGCAGTAAGATGGGTGAGTGTGACAGTGTCTTCCTTTTCCTCTTGCCTTCATTTTTGCTTGCCATCATTCACAGCTCTGCTTCTGCTCCTAATTTCCTCAACATCTTAAGGGAAGCTTTTGTCTCTTCCATACGCAATTTCTTAATGAGAAACCTCGGGGTCTCACTAAGAATTGAAGACAGTACAAGAAGTGGCACAGCCAAAAAGCTACAACTGGCAAAGGACCATCTCCAACCATAACGGAAGTTCTCAGATGCTGTCATATTTTTTGCTTTCGTGCTAGTATTTCCCCAAAGCACCATGGAGTTATATGCAAGGTAAATCCACCTTGGTGCCTTTCAAATATTGATCTCACTCAATATAATAGGAATCACCTACAAGATTGTAACTTGTTTAAGTGTGACATGCAATATGAAGCGCAAAAGATTTAAAACTATATACTCTAATATTTCCTATTTTACAACATAGCAAATGCTAATAATGGTTAGTTGGATAATACTAACCTTGAACACTCATATATCCAGAAACTAATTTGGCACAAGCCGAGGGAGAAAAGATTAAACATACATTAACTTATCCTCCACGACCTGGGCATGGATATATTTCAAAGTAAATAAATTTTAGTACGAATATTATACTAAGATAATTTAGGTGCATACTAGAGAGATTAATGTTACTGGCTGAGTTTTTTTCTCCAAAATAAAATAAATATGAGATTTTAGTTCTTAAAGAAGTTAACAAATGAGACATGTGCATGTTATATGCATCTTTTTCCATCCGAAAGCACTACTAGGGTGAGGTATTATTTCTGTGCAAATTATTTTAATAAAATTGATCTATATAAAGAAAACCTAAATAAGAAAGAAATGAATAACTACCTGTGCTAAAATCTTGCCTAAACATACCAAGACTAGAGTCTTCCATCGGCCAAATAAGCTGTAACTCGGATAAGTAGTCCAGCAACTCATGCTCGAACAACTCCAGCAATGAGCGGAGTGACGAAAGAGGTATTATAGGCATATCTAGCTGACTGCAGAAGTAATGGTCTAAAGAATATTATTGAGTCTAAGCCCGACAATTGTTGGAAAATTTGAGCCACTATGTTAAGCAGTAAAATGGGTGAGTGTGAAAGTTTCTTCCTTTTCCTCTTGTCTTTATTTTCCATCATGCCTGCCATCCTCTACGACTCTGCTTCTGCTCCTCATTTCTTCAACATCTTAAGGGACGCTTTTGCCTCCTCCATACGCCATTTCTTAGTGAGAATCCTCGGGGGCTCACTAAGAATGAAAGACAGTACATGAAGTGGCAAAGCCAAAAACCCACTATTGGCAAAGGTCCATCTCCAACCATAACGGGAGTTTTGAGATGCTTCCATGTTTAATGCTTTTGTGCTAGTACTACCCCATACCAGCATGGATCTATAAGCTAGGGAAATCCACTTTGGTGCCTTTCCAACATTGATCTCACTCAATATAATGGGAATCACCTACAAGATTGTAACTTGTTTAAATGTGACTTGAAATATGAAGCACAAAAGATTAAAAACTATATATTCTGATATTTCCTATTTCACAACATAGAAAATGCTATTAAGGGTTAGTTGGATAATAGTAACCTTGAACACTCATATTTCTATCAACTAATTTTGCACAAGCCAATGGAGAAAAGATTAAACATATATTAACTCATCCTCCACGACCAGGGCATGGATATATTTAAAAATAAATAAATTTTATTACGAATATTATCTTAAGAGAATCTATGTGCATATTACAGAGATGAATGTTACTTGATGTGCTTATATTTACAATAATAAAATAAATAGTAGATTTTAGTCCTTAAATAGATAACAAATGAGTCATGTGCATCTTATGTGCATCTTTTTCCATCTGAAAGCACTACTAGGGTGAGGTATTATTTTTGCGTAAATTATTTTAGTAAACTTGGTCTATATAAAGGAAACCTAAATAAGAAAGAAATGAATAACTACATTTGCTAAAGTGATGCCTAAACATGCCGAGACTAGATCCCTCCATTGGTCGAAGAAGTTGTAACTCGGATAAGTGAGTCCATCAACTGAAGCTCGAACAACTCCGTCAACGAGCAGAGAACAAAGGAGGCATTATACGCGCATCTAGCTGACTACAGAAGTAATGGTCTAAAGAGTAGTATTGAGTCTAAGGCCAACACTTGGTGGAAAATTTGAGCCACTATGTTAAGCAGTAAAATGGGTGAGTGTGACAGTGTCTTCCTTTTCCTCTTGCCTTCATTTTCCATCATGCTTGCCATCATTCACAGCCCTGCTTCTGCTCCTCATTTCCTCAACATCTTAAGGGAAGCTTTTGTCTCCTCCATACGCAATTTCTTAATGAGAAACCTCGGGGTCTCACTAAGAATGAAAGACAGTACAAGAAGTGGCAAAGCCAAAAAGCCACAACTGGCAAAGGACCATCTCTAACCATAACGGAAGTTCTCAGATGCTGTCATATTTTCTGCTTTTGTGCTAGTACTTCCCCAAAGCACCATGAAGTTATATCCAAGGTAAATCCACTTTGATGCCTTTCAAATATTGATCTCACTCAATATAATAGGAATCACCTACAAGATTGTAACTTGTTTAAGTGTGACATGCAATATGAAGCACAAAAGATTTAAAACTATATACTTTAATATTTCCGATTTTACAACATAGCAAATGCTAATAATGGTTAGTTGGATAATACTAACCTTGAATACTCATATATCCAGAAAATAATTTGGCACAAGCCGAGGGAGAAAAGATTAAACGTATATTAACTTATCCTCCACGACCCGGGCATGGATATATTTCAAAGTAAATAAATTTTAGTACGAATATTATATTAAGATAATTTATGTGCATGCTAGAGAGATTAATGTTACAGCTGAGTTTTTTTCACAGCAATAAAATAAATATGAGATTTTAGTTCTTAAAGAAGTTAACAAATGAGACATGTGCATGTTATGTGCATCTTTTTCCATCCGAAAGCACTACTAGGGTGAGGTATTATTTCTGAGCAAATTATTATAATAAAATTGATCTATATAAAGAAAACCTAAATAAGAAAGAAAGCAATAACTACCTGTGCTAAAATCATGCCTAAACATGCCAAGACTAGAGTCCTCCATCGGCCGAATAAGCTGTAACTCGGATAAGTGAGTCCAGCAACTCATGCTCGAGCAACTCCAGCAATGAGCGGAGCGACGAAAGAGGTATTATAGGCGTATCTAGTTGACTGCAGAAGTAATGATCTAAAGAATATTATTGAGTCTAAGCCCAACAGTTGTTGGAAAATTTGAGCCACTATGTTAACAGTAAAATGGGTGAGTGTGAAAGTTTCTTCCTTTTCCTCTTGTCTTCATTTTCCATCATGCCTGCCATCATCTACGACTCTGCTTCTGCTCCTCATTTCTTCAACATCTTAAGGGACGCCTTTTGCCTCCTCCATACGCCAATTCTTAGTGAGAAACCTCGGGGGCTCACTAAGAATGAAAGACAGTACATGAAGTGGCAAAGCCAAAAACCCACTACTGGCAAAGGACCATCTCGAACCATAACGGGAGTTTTGAGATGCTTCCATGTTTAATGCTTTTGTGCTAGTACTTTCCCATAGCAGCATGGATCTATAAGCTAGGGAAATCCACTTTGGTGCCTTTCCAACATTGATCTCACTCAATATAACGGGAATCACCTACGAAATTGTAACTTGTTTAAATGTGACTTGAAATATGAAGCACGAAAGATTTAAAACTATATATTCTAATATTTCCTATTTTACAACATAGAAAATGCTATTAAGGGTTAGTTGGATAATAGTAACCTTGAACACTCATATTTCTATCAACTAATTTTGCACAAGCCAAAGGAGAAAAGATTAAACCTATATTAACTCATCCTCCACGACCAGGGCATGGATATATTTCAAAGTAAATAAATTTTATTACGAATATTATATTAAGAGAATTTATGTGCATACTACAGAGATGAATGTTACTTGGTGTGTTTATATTTACAACAATAAAAAAAATAGGAGATTGTAGTCCTTAAATAGATAACAAATGAGTCATGTGCATGTTATGTGCATCTTTTTCCATCTGAAAGCACAACTAGGGTGAGGTATTATTTGTGCGTAAATTATTTTAGTAAAATTGATCTATATAAAAAAACTCTAAACAAGAAAGAAATGAAGCAGTACCTATACTAAAATCATTTCTAAACATGCCGAGACTAGAGTCCTCTGTGGGCCGAAGAAGCTGTAACTCGAATAAGTGAGTCCAACAACTCAAGCTCGAACAACTCTAGCAATGAGCGGAGCGACGAAGGAGGCATTATAGGTGTATCTAGCTGACTGCAGAAATTATGGTCCAAAGAATAGTATTGACTCTAAGCCCAACACTTGCTGGAAAATTTGAGCCACTATGTTAAGTAGTAAAATGGGGGAGTGTGAAAGTTTCTTCCTTTTCCTCTTGCCTTCATTTTCCATCATGCTGGCAACATCTATAGCTATACTTTTCTGCTCAACATTTCCTCAACATCTTAAGGGACATTTTTGCCATCTCCATACGCCCTTTCTTAATGAGAACCCTTGGGGTCTCACTAAGAAAGAAAGACTGCACTAGAAGTGGAAAAGCGAAAAACCCACTACTCTAAGCAAATGACCATCTCTAATTATAACAGAAGTTGTGAGATGCTGCCATGTTTACTACTTTCATGCTAGTACTTCCCCATAGCACCATGGAATTATAAGCAAGGAACATCCACTTTGGTGCCTTTCCAATATTGATCTCACTCAATACAAAGAGAATCACTTGCAAGATTGTAACTTGTTTAAGTGTGACATGCAATATGAAGCACAAAAGATTTATAACTATATATTCTGATATTTTCGATTTTACAACCTAGCAAATGCTAATAATGGTTAGTTGGATAATACTAACCTTAAATACTCCTATTTCCAGCAACTAATTTGGCACAATCCAAAGGAGAAAAGATTAAACCTGCATTAACTCATCCTCCACGACCAGGGCAAGGATTGTAACGACCCGACCGATCGTTTTGAGCTTTTGCACTTTGATCGCCAGTTCTCGGGCATGACTTGCCCCGTGTTATGTATTGTGACTAATATAGATTGTTGGTTCTGGTTTTTAGGAAAATTTTGAATGAATTTGAAAGAACAGTTTCAGTTGAAAGTTTCGAATTTGAAAGGTTTGACCAAGGATTGACTTATTTGTATATGAGCTCGGATCGGAGTTTTTATGATTTGGTTAGCTTCTTTAGGTGATTTGTGACTTAGGAGCGTGGTCGGAATTGGTTTTGGAAGTCCGGTGTAGAATTAGGCTTGAATTGGCGAAGTTAGTATTTTGGTGAATTCCGGTTGGTAGGTAAGATCCGAGGGTCGGAATGAAATTCCGAGAGTTGCTGTAGTTTCATTATGTCATTGGGATGAATGGGCAAAATTTTCAGGTTATTCGGACATCGTTTGGTCGGGGTTTTGATCGAAAGTTTATTTCGGAAGTTTTTTGAAACTTAGGCTTGAATTCGATGAGTTCTGAGTAATTTGATGATGTATGAGGTGTTTTGATGATTGGAACAAGTTTGAATGAGGTTATGGGTTATGTTGGTAGGTTTGGTTGAGGTATCGAGGGCCTCGGGTGAGTTTCGGATGGTCAATCGAACTATTTTCTAAGTTTAAAAGTTGCAGAATTTCAGTTCAGGTGTTGCTGAGATTTATCTCTTCGCGTTCGTGAGAGGACCTCGCGTTCGCGTAGAATGAAATTGGAAGGCATGAATTTAAGCCTTCGCGGAAGGCTAAGATATTGTGCTTTGCGTTCGCATGGACCTGCTCGCGTTCGCGTATAAGGAGTTGGGGTCCAGCGGATTTGCTCTTCGCATTCGCATTATGTGAGTCGGGTTCGCGTAGGTATGAGGAATAAAGCATTGCGTTCGCGGTGTGGGTATCGCGTTCGCGTAAGGTTAATTTTGGATAAAATAAAAATGTACTTCGCGTTCGCAAGGCTGAGGTCGCGAACGCGATGGAGGAAGTTCAGAACTGGGCAGAATGTTTTAAGTAACTTCATCCGCGATTTTGGGTCATTTTTCCTCCATGGTTGATCATTTTGAGAGCTTCTTGGTGGAGATTAAAGAGGGATTCAAGGGTAATCGATTGGAGGTAAGATTTTTGAACTTAAAACTCGTTTTTATTGTGTAATCTACCTAGAAATTCATGGAACTTAAGCAAAAATGGAAGAAACTAGGGCTTGAGATTTTGAAATTTGATTTGGGGATTTGAGGGACCATTTGAGGTCGGATTTGAGTACTTTTGGTATGTATGAACTCGTGAGGAGATGAGGAACCTATTGATGTGAAAATTTTCGAGTTTCGAGAACTGGGCCTGGGGCTCGGGTTTTGCTAATTTCGAGATTTTTAATATTTTTCGATTGTTTTCGATTGGGTATTGTTCCCTTAGCATATTGTGATGTATTCGCTCTGATTGTGGATAGATTCGACGCGCATGGAGGCCGAATTGAGGGGAAAAGGCCTCGGGAGCTAGAGATTTCGCCGGTTCGAGGTGAGTAATGATTGTAAATGATATCCTGAGGGTTTGAAACCCCGGATTTGCACAACGTAGTGCTATATTGAGGTGAAACACGCGCTTAATGATGAGCGCGGGGTTGTTTACTACTGGGGATTGTGACTTGGTCCGTCCTGATTGATATTTTTACCGCGTATTTGACTGAGATGTGTTTGTTATCAACATGATTTGGGCCTATTGCCATATTTTGGGCTTCATGCCGACTACTTGAATCCTTCGTGGATTTTTATCACTGTTTTCCTTACTATTTTGATATACTACATGAACTCAGTCCTGTTGATTATACTGTTTTACAAACTCAGCCGCTTTAATTGAACTTTGAGACTTAAATGATATTTCCACTGTTGTTTGGGCTGAGCACTACTATTTTATTGATGCCCGAGGGGCTTATGATGTTTTCTGGACTGAGTCAGGCCGAGGGCCATATGTGAGGATGTGTTGAGTGATGTGAGGAGGCTTTCAGGCCTTGTGAGTGATGTGAGGAGGCTTTCAGGCCTTGTGATTGATGTGAGGAGGCTTTCAGGCCTCGTGAGTGATGTGAGGAGGCTGTTAGGCCTTGTGAGTGATGTGAGAAGGCTTTCAGGCCTTATGTTATATGCCACGAGGTGGCTTGATATTGTGCTTGGGCCGTAAGGGGCCCCTCCCGGAGTCTGCACACCCCCAGTGAGCGCCGTCGACGATATATGGATCGGGCTGGACGCCGCAGCGAGATGTGGATCGGGCTGCACGCCGCAGCGGTTACTATATGATACTGTTCTGAGAGTGTTCTGAGAGAGAGCCCGAGGGGCTAAAAGTGTTTCTGAGAGTGAGCCCGAGGGGCTGGTACTGTTTTGGGATATTGCCCGAGAGGCGAACTTTTATGTGCTCATCTTGCATATTTACTTGCCTTTTTACCTGTTATTCTGCGGTATTTATGCCCGAGGGGCAGATTTTTCTGTGCTTATCGGCACTAACTTTTTTGAAATAATTTCATAACTGTTGGAAAGATCATTTTTCAAATGTGATTTAAACTGAGCCAAGAGATTTCCAAAGATTTTCATAGTTTCACTGTTTTCTCAAAGGATTGTACCCTGCTTCTATACAGCATGTTGGTTGCTTTACGTGATTTCTTACTGCTCAGTTGTTATTTACCTTTATTACTTACTGAGTTGGAGTACTCACTTTACTCCCTGCACCTCGCGCGCAGATGCAGGTATTTGATCACCCAGTAGCGGGTTTTGAGCTGATTAGAGATTATGCTATCGAAGTTGAGCGAGGTGACTGCCAACATTCGCGGCACCGCATTTCTTCTTTTTATTTGCAAATCCTATTTTGTATATTTCCGGCTTTGTAGATGTAATTTCACTCTAATAGATGCTCGTGACGTGTGACACCCCGGTTTGGGCTGTGTCGGGATGGTTCTACTATTATTATCTATGATTCCACAAATTATTGTTATTAAATCATGCTTCATAATTGCTTAATGGTGATTTACTGCTTAAAAGAGGTGTTCTGTATTGGTCTGGATGGCCTTGTCTTGACGAGAGGCGCCATCACAACCAGGTTTGGGAATTGGGTCGTGACAAGTTGGTATCAGAGCCTAGGTTACTAGGTCTCACGAGTCATGAGCAGGTTTACTAGAGTCTCGCGGATCGGTACGGAGACGTCTGTATTTATCCTCGAGAGGCTGCAGAACCTTTCGGAAAACTTCACATTCTTGGAATTCTTATCGTGCATCCTTGTTTCAGCTTGAAAAGAAACTCTTGAAATTTCCTTCCACGTGTTTGTATGCGCGCATGAGCGCTCAGTATCAGATGTGCCTTGATGGCTTGTGATTCCCCGATCAAGGGGCGAGATAAGATCTCTGTGAGTTTGATGTTGGGCCAGTCTGAAGGACTTGAGGCCGGATCTTTGCCTATGGCTTGAGCACCGAGGTGCTGATTGTGTGAGTAAGTGTTTTGAACTTACATGTTCGGTATTGTCCCTAGTAGTGGGAGTGACGACTGGATAACTACGTGATGAGTATGTTAGTACTGTGAGATGTATCTATATGACTTGGAAATGACAAGGAAGGGCTGCAGGATGATAGATGAACTATTAAGTGTATGATTTCCATTGTGATTGGATGTGTAGCTTCGAGTTATGGGCGCGTGAAGAATCTTTAGTGTCTCCTAGTTGGGAGTGAAGTAGACTTCATGTTGCGGTATGAGTTCAGACTCAGGGAGACTAAGTGGCTGTGTAATGTGTATGGCGGTGGAAGGTATACAGAAATGTTATCTTGAAGCAAAACAGGTGGGTTATCTCCTGCGAAGTGTTCTGAAGTCGTGTTATCCTTGTGTGTATGTTGGAAGATCTCATGTGTAAGTGAAAAGTATGTGTTGAAATTTGGAATTTCGGGTCGCTTAAGAGAGTGGGCTTAACTATTGCGGGGATGAATGCGAGAATTGCAGAAGAGTTACAGTATGGGATGATCTGTGTTTTCACAACTTATAAATGATTCGAGTTTAATCTCACTATGTTATTGTGGCGCCAATAGGGTAAAAGTGTTATGAGTTATTGAAGCTATTTTTATCTACGGCTTCGAGCCAAGTGGGGGAGTTGCTGTGAGTAGTTGATTGCACGGTTAGGTGCTATGCTGGTTCCAGTTTGAGGCGTGCGGGTGAATTAGTTATGACTTGTGGGAATTGAGATCGAGGATGTTGACGAAGGTTACATTATGCTTCGTAGGGTAAGGAAATCACAGGATGTCTTAAGTTGTTGTTGGTAGAGAATGCTTAGTGCATAGAGCAGTAAGTTGCTTGGGTGTATTAGGATGAGGATTTCATTTTGCGGTATCGGAGTTCCAATGAGGCACGGGTGGTTCTGTTCATTAGGTCAGGTAATTTGCAGTTTGAGTAAGAGTGAATGACTTCGAGAATGCTTCCAATGTGTTCAAGATTCTGCAGGAAACAATCGGGTATTTTAAAGTTGCATGCGTGGTTAGAAACTGTGTTTTCATTGGAAGAGGTTCGGATTTGTGGTATTTCTAGGTTAATTATGGGGTTCTATGTATCAGTATCAGGAAGGTAAAGGTAACGGATTCGGATTCGCAGGAAGTTTTTCATATTAAAGTATCCGGGAGCGTGATGTTTCTGGTGATATTTGAGAGAGTATTCAGCGGCTTATGGGTCCTAGATAGTGTGGTCTTGTGCTTGGGTCTCGTGTAGTGAGCCTGGGATTGAGAGATTGTGGTACTACAACAAGAGGGAGCATCAAGTTGAAAATGAATCAGAAGGAAATTCAGATAGATGGAATGGTTTGATAGTAGACCGAATCGATATGGTAAGGATATGATCAATTCCTTGTATGTGTTCGAGGTGATGGGTTCTTATAGGTATTTTGCAACAATGCTCATGGGCTTTGATGGCTTGCTTAGCTTGGTGTAGTTAGAAGGATTCAGTCCCGGCTGTTTAATTTGTGCAGACGGAATTGGGAGAGTTCTTGTTGATTTCTACCGTGGCTGGAGCGGTGCATTTTCTACGAATATGAGAGGTATGGGATGTGTAATGATTTTTCTTCTAGATGGGATCAATGGAAGTTCTTGGCTAATCGAGTGCGTAGATGTCTGTGGCTTGGAAGGGGGATAGAAGTTTTCCTGTTGTCCTTGGATGTGTGGTATATGCGGTATGTTGTGGAGGATCGAGATTTGCGTGTATGGGGTTTCAGTTCAGTTCTGAAAGGAAGTTCATAACACTTTTGGGCAGCGGGTAGCCTCAGATGATTAAGGAAATGGTATTGTTACTTGGAAGTGACTTGACGAGAGTATAGGTTTCAAAAAAGGGCAATGTGATTAAGTTGATGGAATTTTGGTAGTATTGCGGCACCCTCTTGTTAGATCAACCGGTAATATTCGGGTTTGCTTGGTGGCACAGGGAAATTTGAGAGTATCTAATGTGGAATGATTGGGTATTAGAGGTGTGGCATATATTCGGACAGCAAAATTGGGATAGGATATGGTGATTCATGTGCCGTATGGACGTGGAGACGGGAGTTCTCATATTCAGGCTATGTTGTGATTGTAGATCGTGTGTATCAGCATTGTTTAGTGACTACCGAGGTTTGGAGGCCCGAGTGGATCTTTCTTTGCTTGGTATATTAGGTTTTGGATATGATATTGGGGTGTGGACTGGTAGTTTCCGTGTTGTGTTATTCTGGGCTATTGCGATAAGATGGCCCAGATGGCTATGTCGGAAATTCCACGGATTGAGTGGCAATGTTCGCCGGATTATGTCCTATTGGGGTTTTTTTATATTTCGAAGACCTAGCGGCCGACTGGGAAGGATTGCCTTTCTTATTTGGGGTCTTGTGAGTGAGTGTTCTATCTTGAGTCGGGTTGGTTGGCTCCGAATGGCATTGTTGAGGGAGGTATTGATTCGACCGTTGTTGAGCTTATCAGGGATCTGGGGAGATCTATGATTTACCTTTCTGTGTTGCGAGATGCTAGGATTTGTTGGTTATAGGCACATATGGTGCAGTTCAATTGGGGTCTCTTAGTGGAATTCGAGCGGGAAGAGTAATTGAGCGATGCTTAGTGAACGGCGTATCGGTTGTGTCCAATCGGGTTGCGTGGCATATGTTATTTGTTGCACCGTGGGTGTAATGATTTTCTTTGGTTCCAGATATCAAGTTGTGAGTGGCTGTCGATTTTTGAGCATAGTGACTTGAGGTGTTTCATGTGTAACAGTGTTTGGATAGGATCGCGCATTGTAGCAAGGATACGTGGAAATATGACCTTTCGGGGCGGATTCATGTGTTCTATTTCTATAATGTGAGACGAGGTCTCAGCTTTGTGTTGTGATGGTACTGATGAGCTTGAGGTACAACTCTTTCGTTTGGGGTCATTTTCATGATTTGAGGATATTCAGACCGTTTCTTATTGGTGCGCGAATTATGTGATTGTGGCTTAGGCCTGTATTGATGTGTTATGTCACCAGAGAGGCGTGTTGGATTCGAGGTGATCATTAGGGTCATTAATGAATACGAACGGATTTGATTTCAGCTTGTTGGAAGGATAATATCGAGGTTCGGCTCGGAAATCTGCTGTGGTACTAGCCAAATGGGAAGTGACTTCATGAATGGTTGACCTGAGAGATGGTTACGGTTTATTGCATGTTGCATTTATCGTTAGCAGTATATAGAAGTGTTGGAATAAGACCTTAGTTGATAAGAGGTTTTCTATCGGTATTCGGGTGTTGTGTTCAACTGTTGTGAATAAAAGTTATCGCTTCGAGTGTTTGAGTTATGTGGTATATCATATAATTGCACCCGAGGTTACAGGTATGGGTTATTACAGCTGGTTCGGTCTTATTCTGAATATAGATGTGCGGTTCTAATCTTGTGTATGATTTCGGAAACTGCAATGTGGTTCTATGATTTATGGGCTAGGCTGGATTTTGTGATTTAAGTTAAAATGTGTTATCGGACATATATGAGATAGGGTGACGTGGGATTACCCCCAGGTATATGCATGGTAAGGTTATTTGGCGAGTGGTTGACTTTTAGAACAACTCTGGGTACGTTCGAGGACGAACGTGTGTTTAAGTAGGGGAGGATGTAATGACCCGACCGGTCGTTTTGAGCTTTTGCACTTTGATTGCCAGTTCTCGGGCATGACTTGCCCCGTGTTATTTATTGTGACTAATGTAGATCGTTGGTTCTGGTTTTCAGGAAAATTTGGAATGAATTTGAAAGAACAATTTCAGTTGAAAGCTTCGAATTTGAAAGGTATGACCAAGGGTTTACTTATTTTTATATGAGCTCGGATCGGAGTTTTTATGATTTGGTTAGCTTCGTTAGGTGATTTGTGACTTAGGAGCGTGATCGAAATTGGTTTTGGAGGTCCGGCGTAGAATTAGGCTTGAATTGGCGAAGTTAGTATTTTGGCGAATTCCGGTTGGTAGGTGAGATTTTGATCCGAGGGTCGGAATGGAATTCCGAGAGTTGCTATAGTTTCGTTATGTCATTTGGGATGAGTGTGCAAAATTTCAGGTTATTCGGACATCGTTTGGTCGGGTTTTTGATCGAAAGTGTATTTCGGAAGTTTTTGGAAACTTACGCTTGAATTCGATGAGTTTCGAGTAATTTGATGTTGTTTGAGGTGTTTTGATGATTGGAACAAGTTTTAATGAGGTTATGGGTTATGTTGGTAGGTTTGGTTGAGGTCCCGAGGGCCTCAGGTAAGTTTCGGATGGTCAATCGGACTATTTTTTAAGTTTAAAAGTTGCAGAATTTCAGTTCAAGTGTTGCAGTGATTTATCTCTTCGCGTTCGCGAGAGGACCTCGCATTCGCGTAGAAGGAAATTGGAAGGCAGGAATTTAAGCCTTTGCGTTCGCGTTTGAAGACTCGCGCTCGCGGAAGGCTAAGATATTGTGCTTCGCGTTCGCATGGACCTGCTCGCGTTCGCGTATAAGGAGTTGGGGTCCAGCGGATTTGCTCTTCACGTTCGCATCATGTGAGTCGCGTTCGCGTAGGTATGAGGAATAAAGCATCGCGTTCGCGGTGTGGGTATCGCGTTCGCGTAAGGTTAATTTTGGATAAAATAAAAATGTGCTTCGTGTTCGCGAGGCTGAGGTCGCGAACGCGATGGAGGAAGTTCAGAACTGGGCAGAATGTTTTAAGTCAATTCATCCGCGATTTTGGGTCATTTTTCCTCAATGGTTGATCATTTTGAGAGATTCTTGGTGGAGATTAAAGAGGGATTCAAGGGGAATCGATTGGAGGTAAGATTTTTGAACTTAAAACTCGTTTTTATTGTGTAATCTGCCTAGAAATTCATGGAACTTAAGCAAAAATGGAAGAAACTAGGGCTTGAATTTTGAAATTTAATTTGGGGATTTGAGGGACCATTTGAGGTCGGATTTTAGTACTTTTGGTATGTATGAACTCGTGAGGAGATGAGGAACCTATTGATGTGAAAGTTTTCGAGTTTCGAGAAGTGGGCCCGGGCTCGGGTTTTGCTAATTTCGAGATTTTTGATATTTTTCGATTGTTTTGGATTGGGTATTGTTCCCTTAGCATATTGTGATGGATTCGCTCTGATTGTGGATAGATTCGACGCACGTGGAGGCCAAATTGAGGGGCAAAGGCGTCGCGAGCTAGAGATTTCGCCGGTTCGAGGTGAGTAATGATTGTAAATGATATCCTGAGGGTTTGAAGCCCCGGATTTGCACAACGTAGTGCTATATTGAGGTGAAACACGCGCTTAATGACGAGCGTTGGGTTGTTTACTACTGGGGATTGTGACTTGGTCCGTCCCGATTGCAATTTTTACCGCGTATTTGACCGAGATGTGTCTGTTATCAACATGATTTGGGCCTATTGCCATATTTTGGGCTTCATGCCGACTACTTGAATCCTTAGTGGATTTTTATCATTGTTTTCCTCACTATTTTGATATACTACATGAACTCAGTCCTGTTGATTATACTGTTTTACAAACTCAACCGGTTTAATTGAACTTTGAGACTTAAATGATATTTGCACTGTTGTTTGGGCTGAGCACTACTATTTTATTGATGCCCGAGGGGCTTATGATGTTTTCTGGACTGAGTGAGGCCGAGGGCCATATGTGAGGATATATTGAGTGATGTGAGGAGGTTTTCAGGCCTTGTGAGTGATGTGAGGAGGCTTTCAGGCCTTGTGAGTGATGTGAGGAGGCTTTCAGGCCTTTTGAGTGATGTGAGGAGGCTTTCAGGCCTTGTGAGTTATGTGAGGAGGCTTTCAGGCCTTGTGAGTGATGTGAGGAGGCTTTCAGGCCTTGTGAGTGATGTGAGTAGGCTTGCAGGCCTTGTGAGTTATGTGAGAAGGCTTTCTGGCCTTATGTTATATGCCACGAGGTGGCTTGATATTGCGCTTGGGCCGTAAGGGGCCCCTCCCGGAGTCTGCAAACCCGCAGAGAGCGCCGTCGATGATATATGGATTGGGCTGCACGCCGCAGCGAGATGTGGATCGGGCTGCACGCCGCTGCGGTTACTATATGATACTGTTCTGATAGTGATCTGAGAGAGAGCCCGAGGGGCTGAATGTGTTTCTGAGAGTGAGCCCGAGGGGCTGGTACTGTTTAGGCTGTGTCGGGATGGTTCTACTATTATTATCTATGATTCCGCAAATTATTGTTATTAAATCATGCTTCATAATTGCTTAATGGTGATTTACTGCTTAAAAGAGGTGTTCTGTATTGGTCTGGCTGGCCTTGTCTTCACGAGAGGCGCCATCACGACCAGGTTTGGGAATTGGGTCGTGACTAGGATATATTTCAAAGTAAATAAACCTTATTATGAATATTATATTAAGAGAATTTATGTGCATACTAGAGAAATTAATGTTACTTGATGAATTTTTTCACAACAATAAAATAAATACGAGATTTTAGTCCTTAAAGATGTTAACAAACGAGTCATGTGAATGTTATGTGCATCTTTTTCCATCTGAAAACACTACTAGCGTGAGGTATTAATTTTACGTAAATTATTTTAGTAAAATTGATCTATATAAATAAAACCTAAATAAGAAAGAAATGAAGAAGCACCTGTGCTAAAATCATGCCTAAACATGCCGAGACTTGAGTCCTCCGTCGGCCGAAGAAGCTATAACTCGGATAAGTGAGTGCAGCAACTCATGCTCGAACAACTCCGGCAATGAGCGGAGCGACGGAGGAAGAATTATAGGTGTATCTAGCTTACTGCAGAAGTAATGGTCCAAAGAATAGTATTGAGTCTAAGCCCAACACTTGCTGGAGTATTTCAGCCACTATGTTAAGCAATAAAATGGGCGAGCGTGAAAGTTTCTTCCTTTTTCTCTTCCCTTCATTTTCCATCATGCATGCCAACATCCACACCTCTGCTTCTGCTCCACATTTTCTCACCATCTTATGGGACGCTTTTTCCTCCTCCATACACCCTTTTTTAATGAGAAACCTCAGGGTCTCACTAAGAAAGAAAGACAGTACAAGAAGTGAGCCGCCAACATTGACCTCGGGGTCTCTACTTTGGTGCTTTTCCAACATTGATCTCACTCAGTACAATGGGAATCACCTGCAGGATTGTACCTTGTTTAATTGTGACATGCAATATGAAGCACAAAAGATTTAAAACTATATAGTCTGATATTTTCTATTTTAGAACCTAGCAAATGCTAATAATGGTTAGTTGGATAATACTAACCTTAAACACTCATATATTCAGCAACTAATTTGCACAATCTAAAGGAGAAAAGATTAAACATGCATTAACACATCCTCCACGACCAGGGCAAGGATATATTTCGAAGTAAATAAACCTTATTATGAATATTATTTTAAGAGAATTTAGGTGCATACTAGAGAAATAATGTTACTTGATGAATTTTTAACAATATTACAATAAATATGCGATTTTATTCCTTAACGAAGTTAACAAATGAGTCATGTGCATGTTATGTGCATCTTTTTCCATCTGAAAGCACTACTATGGTGAGGTATTAATTTTGCGTTAATTATTTTAGTAAAATTGATCTATATAAATAAAACCTAAATAAGAAAGAAATGAAGAAGTACCAGTTCTAAAATCATGCATAAACATGTGTCACGACCCCAGTTCACCCTCCATGAACATGTCGTGATGGCATCTAGTTCCTACAACTAGGTAAGCCTAACAATGCGGAAATTTATATAACTTGCGAAAACATTTAATTTAATTAAGCAAACTAGAAGAAAACAGTGAATAAGTGCCACCTGGCATATACAACTCAAAAATAAATCGCGGAAGTCAAAATCTCAACCCAAAACCCGGAAATTCACGGGAACCACAGGCTAACCGAAACATAGTACGCTGCTCTAACTCCAGAATATCTAAGCAACTGAGAGAAAGGGAATAAACTATGTACTAAAGCTGGAACAGAATAGAGACTCCTGGTCTGCGGACGCGGCAGATATACCTCGAAGTATCCGTGTATCTCCTCGCCTCAAGGATAGTGCGCCTGAGTAGAGGTACCTGGGTCTGCACATGAAAAACATGCGCATAAGGGGCATGAGTACACCACTCGGTACTCAGTAAGTGCCAAGCCTAACCCCGGTTGGATAGTGACGAGGAAGGTCAGGGCCCTACTGAGGTTAAACAATATAATATGAATTAACAGTATGAAAATAGGCAGTAATAATGAGTACAACAATGGAATAAGACAGGCTAAACAAGCAATAACAATTACACAAGGAACGGAGTAAACACGAAATATGTACAACTCAATACCAATGGTAACAATGAGGATCTCCCAGGATACCATCCTGTAGTCCTTTTCTCAACTGTCCAGTGGATCTCCCGGGATACCGTCCCGTAGTCCATCATAAGTATATATCCGAAGGATCTCCCGGGATACTGCCCCGTAGTCCAACTATCAATGTGCAGGGGGGATCTATCGGGAATCTAACCCGCAGTCCCAAGTAAATATGCAGGGGGATCTATCGGGAATCGAACCCGCAGTTCCAAAGTAAATATGCAGGGGGATCTATCGGGAATCTAACCCGCAGTCCCAAAGTAAATATGCAGGGGTATCTATTGGGAATCGAACCCGCAGTCCCAAAGTAAACAAACAAGGGGGGAGCTACCGGAATCCCACATCCGTAGTCCCAATGTAAATACGCAGCCACAACAAGAAGATATTCAGAACTAGAGTACGAGAAAATACAAGGCAACAAGTAGTTCTAGCCTAACATGCTTCACGTAGTACAATCAAGGCAACTTAAGCAAATAGGAAATTTAGGTCAGCTAAGCATGCTTTTCTAAACTAACACGGGCTATAATTGCAAGTAGAATAAAGCAGGTAAGAAAGAAACTCAATCTAAATATTTAAAGTAAAACCGGGTTTTTCAACAATTAGCTCAAGTACGCGCTCGTCACCTCACGCACAAGACATTCAATTACCAATATCATATCCTAAGGGGAAAGGTCCCCCACACAAGGTTAGACAAGCCACTTACCTCGAACCGGCTCAAAACCAACTAGAAATCACGCCCTTGCCACGAGTATCCGACTCCAAATGGCCCAAATCTATTCAATTCAATTACATATCGTAAATAACATCGCAAACAACTGGTTTTGCTATTTAATTCAAAGCTACGGCGTGAAATTAGGTAAAATGACCAAAATGCCCTTCAGGCCAACGCCTCGGAATCGAATAATTTTCACATTTTCAAAATCCTCGTACTCTCACGAGTCTAACCATATAAAAATCTCCCAAATCGGAGGTCAAATGCTCACTCAAAACTCAATGGTTTAGCCTGTGAAGTTTTCCCAATTTCTTCCAATTTTGATCCCAAATTCGAATTTTAATGATAGATTTAACTACAAAATGATGAAATATAACTAGAAGGGATTAAAGAAACGTTACCCAATAGTCTTCTCTTCAAAACCCTCTAAAAATCGCCCTTCCCCGAGCTCAATTTGATTTTTCTAACTTATGAAAACTAACCCTCGAAATTTCTATATCTACTCAGGGATTTCCGCTTCTGCGGACAAGGGACCGCTTCTGCGGTCCCGCTTATGCGAAAAATGAGTCGCTTCTGCGACATTCACTAAAGATCCAATATCCGCTTCTGCGGACCAATAACCGCTTATGCGGTTCCGCCTCTGCGGAATATAAGCCGCTTCTGCGGTTCTGATGAAAATCCAAGATTCCGCTTCTGCGGTTCCTTTCTCGCAGATGCGAGTCCGCTTCTGTGGGATTTCCTCCGCATCTGCGAAGCCTGAAAACTATGCCCAAACCCGCTTCTCCGGTGCTAAGCCGCTTCTGCGGCTCCGCTTCTGCGGTTCCCAAGCCGCAGAAGCGAAAATACCAGAAGGGAAAAACTTCAGCTGCCGCAACACTTCTCAAATTTTGCCGTTAACCACCCGAAATCATCCCGAGGCCCCCGGGGCCTCAAGCAAAAGAACCAATAACATCAATACCTCATTCAAACTTGTACCAATCCTTAAACCACCTAAAATAACGTCGGAAACTCGAATTAAACAAGGATTTGAGCCTAAGAACTTCCAATTTTATCAAAATACACTTTCGATCAAAAACCTAACCAAAACACGTCCGAATGACCTGAAATTTTGCAAACACATCCCAAATTACATGACGGAGCTACTGCAACTTCCGGAATTCCAATCCGACCCTCGGATCAAAAACTCACTATCAGACCGGAAACTTCAAAAATTCAAACTTCGGCATTTCAAGCCTAAATGAGCTACAGACTTCCAAACTACATTCCAAACACGCTCCCAACCCCGAAATCGCCTAACGGAGCTAATGAAACCATCGGATTTCCATTCTGAGGTCTTCTTCACACGGTTCCGACTACAGACCATTTTTTAACACTTAAGCTCTCGTTTAGGGACTAAGTGTCCCAAAACTCTCCGAAACTCAACACCGAACATCCCGGCAAACCAAAATGGCAGAAATGAACTTAGGGGAAGCAGTTAATAGGGGATCGGGGCGTTAATTCTTAAGACGACCGGCATGGTCGTCACGTACTCCTACACTTAAACATTCGTTCGTCCTCGAACAAGCATATAGAACATACCTGAAGTAGTGAAAAGATGAGGGTACTGGCTGCGCATATCCCGCTCGGTCTCCCAAGTCGCCTCCTCGGCCGGCTGACCCCGCACTGAACCTTCACTGAAGCAATGCTCTTTGACCTCAACTTTTTGATCTGTCTGTCCAATATAGCCACTGGCTCCTCAACATAGGATAGATCCTTGTCCAACTGGACTGAACTGAAATCAAACACGTGAGACAGACCATCGTGATACCTCCGGAGCATCGAAACATGAAATACCGGATGAACTCCGGCCAAACTGGGAGGTAAGGCAAGCTCTTAGGCAACCTCCCCAACTCGCCTCAAGACCTCAAAAGGGCCAATAAACCTCGGACTCAACTTCCCTTTCTTCCCAAACCTCATGACGCCTTTCATAGGCGAAACCCGCTCACCAACCATATATGAAACATCACGAACCTTCCTGTCTGCGTAACTCTTCTGTCTGGACTGGGCTGTACGGAGTCTATCCTGAATCGTCTTAACTTTCTCCAATGCATCCTGAACTAACTCTGTGCCCAATAGCCTGGCCTCACCCGGCTCGAACCAACCCACCGGAGATCTACACCTCCTACCATATAAAGCCTCATATGGCGCCATCTGAATGGTGGACTGATAACTGTTGTTGTAAGCAAACTCCGCCAATGGCAAGAAATGATCCCAAGACCCTCCAAACTCAATCACACATGCACGGAGCACTGTCCAGTCCGTCTGGGGGTGAAATGCTGTGCTCAACTCCACCCGAGTACCTAACTCCTGCTGCACGGCTCTCCAGAACCGCGATGTAAACTGGGTACCTCTGTCCGAAATGATAGAAACTGAATACCATGCAGACGGACGATCTCCCGAATATAAATCTCCGCCAACCGCTCCGATGAATAAGTGGTACACACAGGAATAAAATGAGCGGACTTGGTCAGCCAATCCACAATAACCCAAATGGAATCAAACTTCTCCAAGGTCCGTGGGAGTCCAGATACAAAATCCATGGTGATGCGCTCCCATTTCCACTCCGGAATCTCTATCTGCTGAAGCAACCCACCCGGGCGCTGGTGCTCATACCTCACCTGCTGGCAGTTGAGGCATATAGACATATAGCCAACTATATCTTTCTTCATCCGCCTCCACCAATAGTGCTGCCTCAGGTCCTGATACATCTTCGCGGCACCCGGATGG
>NW_017670549.1:383906-401972 GCF_001879085.1 Nicotiana attenuata
TGAATACCGCGAGCTATAGGCCTCGGCTAGAATCATCCTCGAAGACCATCAACATTGGGCACACAAATCGGCCCGCATCCTCAATACCCCGTCATCTCCAATGGTCACATCCCTGGCATCTCCAACCTGAACTGCTGAACTTGTCCTTAAGGACAAGTAAATGGGGTCCTCATACTGCTGCTCCCTGATTACGATCAAATACGGAAGACGGGAAACCACACAAGCTAGAACCCGACTGGGCTTCGAAAGGTCCATCTCACAAAATGGCTAGCTAAGGCCTGAACATCCATCGCCATAGGCCTCTCCGAAGCTGGTAAATATGCCAAACTCCCCAAACTCTCCGCCCGGCAACTCAAGGCATCCGCCACTTACATGGCCTTGCCCGGTGATACAGAATAGTAATATCATAGTCCTTCAACAACTCTAACCCTCTCCTCTGGAACAAATTTAGATCCTTTTGCTTGAACAAGTGCTGCAAACTCCGGTGGTCAGTATAAATCTCACAAGGCACACCGTACAAATAGTGACGCCAGATCTTCAAGGCATGAACAGTAGCAACTAACTCAAGGTCGTGGACAAGGTAGTTCTTCTCATGTATCTTCAACCGTCTGGACGCATAGGCAATCACTCTACCGTCCTGCATCAACACCGCTCCAAGGCCAACCCTGAGCATCACAATAAACTGTATAGGACCCCGAACCAGTAGGCATATCAAAATAGGGCTGTAATCAAAGCTGTCTTGGGCTTCTGAAAGTCGCCTCACACTCCTCCGTCCACTAAAATGGGGCACCCTTCTGGGTCAATCTAGTCATAGGGGCCGCAATCGATGAAAACCCCTCCACTAAACGATGGTAATAGCCCACCCAAACCAAGAAACTGCGATTCTCTGTAGCTGTAGGACGGCCTGGGCCAACTCTGGACGGCCTCTATCTTCCTGGATCCACCCGAATACCCTCACTCGAAATCCACATGGCCTAAGAATCCCACAGAACTCAGCCAAAACTCACATTTTGAGAACTTTGCATATAACTCCTTCTCCTCTCAAGGTCTGAAGCACGGTCCTCAGGTGCTGCTCATGATCTTGCGACTCCAGGAATACACCAGAGTATCATCAATAAAAACAATAACGAACGAGTCAAGATATGGCCTGAATACACTGTGCATCAAGTGCATGAAAGTTGCTGGGCATTGGTCAGCCCAAATGACATAACAAGGAACTCGTAATGACCATACCGAGATCCTGAAGGCAGTCTTCCGCGGATATCTGGCTATCCTTCTCTCTTAGTTTTTTTCTACATATTTTTATCTACCATCACATTAGTATTGTTCTATGTAATATCATCACAAAGTATGTTATAAACTCTGTGATGATCATAGAATATCTAGTTCTAGCTAGTTCTTTCTTTTTACATGCATGCTAGTAGGAGAGGCCTTTTATTTGCCTCAATAGGATTAGTAAGGCAAGGTTTAGCCCAGTTTGTATTGATCTAGTCCTATGCCTTTGGAAAGATGTCCAAATGGCTATGAGATAATATATGCCCTCGTGAGACTTTGCCTGCAGCTACACCATGATTCCTCTACATGAGGCTGTCATAAGGGCATTGTGAGGCGCAGAGGAGTGATTATATAGCCAAGGCATAAAGACAACACTACTGGGCTATTGTTCCCCTTATTTGTACTCTTCCTATGTGGTTCTTTTTCTTTTTTAGTATTAATAAAACTAGCCCTAGGCACCTGCCTAGTGGATTGCTTAAAAAAAAAAACACCCACTCAAAAACCCAATAGTTTAGCCTATGAAGTTTCACCCAATTTTCCAATTTTTGATCCCAAATTCGAATTTTAATGATAGATTTAACTACAAAATGATGAAATATAACTAGAAGGGATTAAAGAAACGTTACCCAATAGTCTTCTCTTCAAAACACTCTAAAAATCGCCCTTCCCCGAGCTCAATTTGATTTTTCTAACTTATGAAAACTAACCCTCGAAATTTCTATATCTGCTCAGGGATTTCCGCTTCTGCGGACAAGGGACTGCTTCTGCGTTCCCGCTTATGTGGAAAATGAGTCGCTTCTGCGACTTTCACTAAAGATCCAATATCCGCTTCTGCGGACCCATAACCGCTTATGCGGTTCCGCCTGTGCGGAATTTAAGCCGCTTCTGCGGTTCTGATAAAAATCCAAGATTCTGCTTCTGCGGTTCCTTTCTCGCAGATGCGAGTCCGCTTCTGCGGGATTTCCTCCGCATCTTCGGAGCCTGAAAACTATGCGCAAACCCGCTTCTGCGGTGCTAAGGCCGCTTCTGCGGCTCCGCTTCTGTGGTTCCCAAGCCGCAGAAGCGAAAATACCAAAAGGGAAAAACTTTACCTGCTGTAACATTTCTCAAATTTTGCTGTTAACCACCCGAAATCATCCCGAGTCCCCCGGGGCCTCAACCAAAAGCAACAATTACACCTAATACCTCATTCAAACTTGTACCAATCCTTAAACCACCTAAAACAACGCCGGAAACTCGAATTAAACAAGGATTTGAGCCTAAGAACTTCCAATTTTATCAAAATACACTTTCGATCAAAAACCTAACCAAAACACGTCCGAACGACCTGAAATTTGGCACACACATCCCAAATGACATGACGGAGCTATTGCAACTTCCGGAATTCTATTCCGACCCTCAGATCAAAAACTCACTATCGGACCGGAAACTTCAAAAATTCAAACTTCGGCATTTCAAGCCTAAATGAGCTACGGACTTCCAAAATACATTCCGAACACGCTCCCAACCCCGAAATCGCCTAACAGAGCTAACAGAACCATCGGATTTCCATTCCAAGGTCGTCTTCACACGGTTCCGACTACGGACCATTTTTCAACACTTAAGCTCTCATTTAAGGACTAAGTGTCCCAAAACTCTCCGAAACTCAACACCGAACGTCCCAGCAAACCAAAATGGCAGAAATGAACTTAGGGGAAGCAGTTAATAGAGGATCGGGGCGTTAATTCTTAAGACGACCGGCCGGGTCGTCACATCCTCCTACACTTAAACATTCGTTCGTTCTCGAATGAGCATGGAGAACATACCTGAAGTAGTGAAAAGATGAGGGTACTGGCTGCGCATATCCCGCTCGGTCTCCCAAGTCGCCTCCTCGGCCGGCTGACCCCGCCACTGAACCTTCATTGAAGCAATGCTCTTTGACCTCAACTTTCTGATCTGTCTGTCCAATATAGCCACTGGCTCCTCAACATAGGATAGATCCTTGTCCAACTGGACTGAACTGAAATCCAACACGTGAGACGGACCACCGTGATACCTCCGGAGCATCGAAACATGAAATACCGGATGAACTCCGGCCAAACTGGGAGGTAAGGCAAGCTCATAGGCAACCTCCCCAACTCGCCTCAAGACCTCAAAAGGGCCAATAAACTTCGGACTCAACTTCCCTTTCTTCCCAAACCTCATGACGCCTTTCATAGGCAAAACCCGAAGCAGAACCCGCTCACCAACCATATATGAAACATCACGAACCTTCCTGTCCGCGTAACTGTTCCATCTGGACTGGGCTGTACGGAGTCTATCCTGAATCGTCTTAACTTTCTCCAATGCATCCTGAACTAACTCTGTGCCCAATAGCCTGGCCTCACCCGGCTCGAACCAACCCACCGAAGATCTACACCTCCTACCATATAAATCCTCATACGGCGCCATCTGAATGCTGGACTGATAACTGTTGTTGTAAGCAAACTCCGCCAATGGCAAGAAATGATCCCAAGACCCTCCAAACTCAATCACACACGCACGGAGCATATCCTCAAGAATCTAAATAGTGCGCTCGGACTGTCCGTCCGTCTGGGGGTGAAATGTTGTGCTCAACTCCACCCGAGTACCTAACTCCTGCTGCACGGCTCTCCAAAACCGCGATGTAAACTGGGTACCTCTGTCCGAAATGATAGAAACTGGAATACCATGCAGACGGACGATCTCCTGAATATAAATCTCCGCCAACCGCTCCGATGAATAAGTGGTACACACAGGAATAAAATGAGCGGAGTTGGTCAGCCGATCCATAATAACCCAAATGGAATCAAACTTCTTCAAGGTCCGTGGGAGTCNTCGCTGCACTACGGGCGCGTCCTCGGCCTCGTACCCCGGCCCCGGCCTCTGACGGCTGCAGTAGGGGGCGCGGGTGCCTGATCATCTCGAGTAGCACGTGTCCTCACCATCTGTGAGAGAATAGAAGGCAGAAGTTTTAGGATTGTGATTTCAAAAATTTCGCACGACAGGGAATCAACTGAAGTGAAATTTTCCTAACGGTTACATAGCCTCTCGTAGATAAGTACAGACGTCTCCGTACCGATCAGCAAGACTCTAATAAACCGGCCTGTGTTCCGTGACTCCTATGAACCTAGAGCTCTGATACCAACTTGTCACGACCCCAGTTCACCCTCCATGAACATGTCGTGATGGCACCTAGTTCCTACAACTAGGTAAGCCTAACAATGCGGAAATTTATATAACTTGCGAAAACATTTAATTTAATTAAGCAAAACTAGAAGAAAACAGTGAATAAGTGCCACCTGGCATATACAACTCAAAAATAAATCGCGGTAGTCAAAATCTCAACCCAAAACCCAGAAACTCACGGGAACCACAGGCTAACAGAAACATAGTACGCTGCTCTAACTCCAGAATATCTAAGCAACTGAGAGAAAGGGAATAAACTAAGTACTAACACTGGAACAGAATAGAGACTCCTGGTCTGCGGACGCGGCAGATATACCTTGAAGTCACCGTGTATCTCCTCGCCTCAAGGATAGTGCGCCTGAGTAGAGGTACCTGGGTATGCACATGAAAAACATGCACAGAAGGGGCATGAGTACACCACGACGGTACTCAGTAAGTGCCAAGCCTAACCTCGGTTGGGTAGTGACGAGGAAGGTCAGGGCCCTACTGAGGTTAAACAATATAATATGAATTAACAGTATGAAAATAGGCAGTAATAATGAGTACAACAATGGAATAAGACAGGCTAAACAAGCAATAACAATTACACAAGGAACGGAGTAAACACGAAATATGTACAGCTCAATACCAATGGTAACAATGAGGATCTCCCAGGATACCGTCATGTAGTCCTTTTCTCAACTGTCCAGTGGATCTCCCGGGATACCGTCCCATAGTCCATCATATGTATATATCCGAAGGATCTCCCGGGATACCATCCCGTATTCCAACTATAAATGTGCAGGAGGGATCTATCGGGAATCTAACCCGCAGTCCCAAAGTAAATATGCAGGGGGATCTATCGGGAATTGAACCCGCAGTCCCAAAGTAAATATGCAGGGGGATCTATTGGGAATCTAGCCCGCAGTCCCAAAGTAAATACGCAGGGGGATCTATCGGGAATCGAACCCGCAGTCCCAAAGTAAACAAACAAGGGAGAGCTATCAGAATCCCACATCCGTAGTCCCACTGTAAATACGCAGCCACAACAAGAAGATATTTAGAACTAGAGTACGAGAAAATACAAGGCAACAAGTAGTTCTAGCCTAACATGCTTCAAGTAGTATAATCAAGGCAACTTAAGCAAATAGGCAATTTAGGTCAGCTAAGCATGCTTTTCTAAACTAATACAGGCTATAATTGCAAGTAGAATAAAGCAGGTAAGAAAGAAACTCAGTCTAATTATTTAAAGTAAAACCGGGTTTTTCAACAATTAGCTCAAGTACGTGCTCGTCACCTCACGCACAAGGCATTCAATTACCAATATCATATCCTAAGGGGAAAGGTCCCCCACACAAGGTTAGACAAGCCACTTACCTCGAACCTGCTCAAAACCAACTAGAAATCACGCCCTTGCCACGAGTATCCGACTCCAAATGGCCCAAATCTATTCAATTCAATTACATATCGTAAATAACATCGCAAACAACTGGTTTTGCTATTTAGTTCAAAGCTACGGCGTGAAGTTAGGTAAAATGACCAAAATGCCCTTCAGGCCAACACCTCGGAATCGAATAATTTTCATATTTCCAGAACCCTCGTACTCTCACGAGTCTAACCATATAAAAATCTCCCAAATCGTACTCAAACTCTGTAAAACTCTCTCTCCTCTCTCTTTTTTCTCTCTCTAGGTCGTTTCTCACGTAGAAGGCAGCCATGGCTGCTGCAACCTCTCCCCAGCCTTTGGCTGTGGGAGAGGCAACTCATAACACTCAAGAAACAGCTCCAAACATTAAGCCAAAACAGTCGTATGCTGCACTGATGCAACAAACCAAATCTGCGGCAGCTTCGTCAAAACTGGATTTAATTCCAGTTCATATGATCCATGGAGAACCAACTGTAGAATTCACAGTTGAAGATGTGAACAAGTTAACCATCGAAGAAGGACTGCATCAGGCAGTAATCCTCAAATTTTCTTACGGTAAACCTGATATCCAAGAGTTACGACAGCTTATACCAAAATAATTCGACGTCAAAGGTAATTGCAACGTTGGACAGCTAGAATATCGGCATATCCTGGTAAGATTCGATCTCTTTGAAGATTTTGTTCAGGTGTTGTAAAGAACAACTGGTTATGTTAAGGCAAAAGGAGACGAATTTTTCTATAGGACTTTTCCATGGACAATAGGTTTTAACCCTCGAGAAGAAACTTCAAAAGCTGTGGTTTGGATATCTTGCCAGAGTTGCCTGCAAATTTTTTTGCAAAGAAATCTTTATTATCTATAGCTTCAGCAGTAGGGAAGCCTCTTGCTGTAGACAAAGCGACTCAAGATCGAACATGACCAAGCACGGCAAGAGTTAAAGTTTTGATCGATCTATTGGACAAACATCCTAAGAGAATTAGGATTAATATCGTGGACGTGAACTCTGGAAGAATAGTTGAACATTACCAGAAGGTAGTTTTTGATAATCTACCAAAATATTGTAATTGTTGCAAACACCAAGGACATGATGAAAAATCATGTCGTTGGAGGATTGAGGAAAATAATGAAGAAGCAGACCAGGGGAAAGAAGTTGAAGGCCTGGGAGTTTTGGACAAATTGCAGGGTGATGCAAAGGACTATCTCAATGCAAAAAGAACTAGGCAACTAGAAGAGGAAGCAGCAAAAGCAAGTCTGGGTGAGCAGCATGCTTCACAAATCGAAGGAGGAAAACAGGATGTGAATAAAAACAATGTGAATCTTGTTAATCGAGCAGCTATGGATAACATAGCAGGTGATGTTTCTAAGTTGGATAAGGGTCCACCTCCACCCTCTCGTGATGTGCCTGCTAGGATAGCTTTAGCAAGGATTTCTAATGCAATGAATCCAATTGTGCAAGCTTATGATAAACTTGCGAGTGCTGCAACTATTTTGTCTACAGGTGCAGGTTCAAAGGGTGTTGTTGATCCTAAGAAAAGTCCTATTGATCCTAATATGAAGGTGGTAAGTCAGGAGGTGCAACAAGTTGGAGGAAACACAGTAGTAGAATTTTCAACTGCCACAGTTTCAAATAGTGGTCATGCTGTGATTGATACACAAGCAGTTGATCGAGATGTTGAGACTGCTCGAGTAATTACTAAGGCAGGTGGAGATCGAGCTGAGCATATTCCACAAACGTTTGATGTAAAGGATGCAGGAGTTGAGCTGGAAAAAAATCCAATGCAAACCCCTGATAATGTAGCTGCTGCCCAGATTTTAGACAAAGAAAAAGTGGGGAATAAGAGTGCGAGGATTGACAATAATAATGGGAGAGTAGTTGCAGATGGTAAAGGGGATGATCTGAACAAAAAGGGAGGAGTTTGGAATGTGGTAACAAGTCAAAAATCACCTACAAAGAGAGGGGGTTCACCAAAATCACAGAATCCAGGTGTTCGACCAATTGCCTCTAACTTTGGTACCAGCTCAAACTCCTTCGATGTTCTTGCTACTGCTGGGGATATTGAAGCTGATGCAACTGGATTGAAGGATAACCTGATATCCAATCAAATTGTTCCAATGGACAGTAGTGAAAGAGGAAGGAAAGACAGTGTCGAAGTAGCACAAAATCTGGGTGCTCAACTAAATGACCCAAAGAGTCAGACGGGGAATGAATTAATTGGCACCCTAGCTCACAGCTCCAATGCACCAATTCTGCAGTTTCTAATCCTAATGTAGAACAAATCATCAAGGATTCTCAAAAGGAAATGATGATGATAATCCCATGGTTAAGCAGCCTTTGGTCACCTTGAATACATCCGTATTTGACGTTCCTTCGCAATCAAGGGAATCTTATGGAGAATTTGAAGGAGAAAGTGGGCAATTTATGGTTTCAACTGGGAATAACAATGAAGTAATATAGGCAAACGTGAGGTTGATGTCTATTAAATCCAAGTTGTGGCAAGATCAATGCGAGGAAGATGATGAAGAGGACTGGGGTGATGGATTTGCAGGGTATTCATCTAAAGAAGGTGAGCAGAAAGTTAATCAGGAGAGTGCAGGCGAGGAAATTGATCCTCCAGTACAGTCAAAGATTCATGGGACAACATCATCAAGTCCCAAGAGTATGTTAAATCTCCATGCACCTGCCTTCATTCCCAGAACGTCTCCAACTGTTGGTAATCAAAGTGCAGCAGCTGGAAGGTTGGTCCAAGCAGTAACAATATGTGATACAATGAATCAAATTGCAGTACCTGAAAGACCTGTTGTGCAGCAGCAACAAGGTAATCCAAATAAGTCAGCTAGCACTCCTACTGGTGATCGAAAGGCAGTAGAAACTATACAAACTGGACAGCAGCAAATCGTGACAACTATACCAGAGATTTCAGAAGAAGAAAGAAAGCTTTTAGAAGCAATGGTAAGTGCTAATCCTATAAACTCTTTAAATATGGTTACTGGCAGCACTGGTCGTGCAAGTAGAAGCAGGAAAAAATTGCAAACTCTAACACAACAACAAAAAAAGGAAATAGTAGCAAATACTAAGGAGGGAAATACGTTGGTGACACAAGGGTGATGGTCAAGAATTACCAAATATGGTGCTTGCGAGTAGAGATATATATGCAGAAGGGGAGGAAGATGACATTTTAAACCAATGCCAGGCAGAGGCAGCAAGAAAAGGTAATTTATCACCTATGCATAGTGGTAAAAGAAAGAAGTCACATACAAGAGAAAAAAGTTGGGACGGCAGGGTGATCGAAGATGCAAACGTAAGACGACTTCCAATGAGAACTGCCAAACAAAAGCAGATTACCCAAACTACATCTACAAAATCCAATCTTTCAAAGAAGAAAGCATGAAATTTGAAGACATAATAAAGAAGGTAGAGGATGAAGACAAGGAGATACAAATTGAAGATTTCACAACATTAGAGAAGAGAGAACATTACTGTTTTTTCTACATATTTTTATTCTACCATCACATTAGTATTGTTCTATGTAATATCATCACAAAGTATGTTATAAACTCTGTGATGATCATAGAATATCTAGTTCTAGCTAGTTCTTTCTTTTTACATGCATGCTAGTAGGAGAGGCCTTTTATTTGCCTCAATAGGATTAGTAAGGCAAGGTTTAGCCCAGTTTGTATTGATCTAGTCCTATGCCTTTGGAAAGATGTCCAAATGGCTATGAGATAATATATGCCCTCGTGAGACTTTGCCTGCAGCTACACCATGATTCCTCTACATGAGGCTGTCATAAGGGCATTGTGAGGCGCAGAGGAGTGATTATATAGCCAAGGCATAAAGACAACACTACTGGGCTATTGTTCCCCTTATTTGTACTCTTCCTATGTGGTTCTTTTTCTTTTTTAGTATTAATAAAACTAGCCCTAGGCACNCTAAAAATCGCCTTCCCCGAGCTCTAATTTAATTTTTCTAACTGATGAAAACTAACCCTCGAAATTTCTATATCTGCTCAGGGATTTCCGCTTCTGCGGACAAGGGACCGCTTCTGCGGTCCCGCTTATGCGGAAAATGAGTCGCTTCTGCGACTTTCACTAAAAATCCAATATCCGCTTCTGCGGACCAATAACCGCTTATGCGGTTCCGCCTCTGCGGAATATAAGCCGCTTCTGTGGTTCTGATGAAAATCGAAGGTTCCGCTTCTGCGGTTCCTTTCTCGCAGATGCGAGTCCGCTTCTGCGGGATTTCCTCCGCATCTGCGGAGCCTGAAAATTATGCCCAAACCTACTTCTGCGGTGCTAAGGCCGCTTCTGCGGCTCCGCTTCTGCGGCTCCGCTTCTGCGGTTCCCAAGTCGCAGAAGCGAATATACCAGAAGGGAAAAACTTCAGCTGCTGCAACACTTCTCAAATTTTGCCGTTAACCACCCTAAATCATCCCGAGGCCCCCGGGGCCCTAACCAAAAGCACCAATAACACCTAATACCTCATTCAAACTTGTACCAATCCCTAAACCACCTAAAACAACGCCGGAAACTCGAATTAAACAAGGATTTGAGCCTAAGAACTTCCAATTTTATCAAAATACACTTTCGATCAAAAACCTAACCAAAACACGTCCGAATGACCTGAAATTTTGCACACACATCCCAAATGACATGACGGCGCTACTGCAACTTCCGGAATTCCAATCCGACCCTCGGATCAAAAACTCACTATCGGACCGGAAACTTCAAAAATTCAAACTTCGGCATTTCAAGCCTAAATGAGCTACAGACTTCCAAAATACATTCCGAACACGCTCCCAACCCGAAATCGCCTAACGGAGCTAACGGAGCCATCAGATTTCCATTCCGAGGTCGTCTTCACATGGTTCCGACTATGGACCATTTTTCAGCACTTAAGCTCTCATTTAGGGACTAAGTGTCCCAAAACTCTCAAAAACTCAACACCGAACGTCTCGGCAAACCAAAATGGCAGAAATTGAACTTAGGGGAAGATGTTAATAGGGTATCGGGGCGTTAATTTGTAAGACGACTGGCCGGGTCGTCACAACATGCCGTGACTAGAGTCCGTGGGCCGAAGAAGCTATAACTCGGATAAGTGAGTCCAACAACTCAAGCTCGAACAACTCCGGCAATGAGCGGATCGACGAAGGAAGAATTATATGTGTATCTAGCCGACTGCAGAAGTAATGGTCCAAAGAATAGTATTGAGTGTAAGCCCAACACTTGTTGCAAAATTTTAGCCACTATGTTAAGCAATAAGATGAGTGAGTGTGAAAGTTTCTTCCTTTTTCTCTTCCCTTCATTTTCCATTATGCCTGCCAACATCCACAACTCTGCTTCTGCTCTACATTTCCTCAACATCTTAAGGGACGCTTTTGCCTCCTCCATACGCCCTTTCTTAATAAGAAACCTCGGGGTCTCACTAAGAAAGAAAGACAGTACAAGAAGTGACGCCACCAAAAACCCACTACTGGCAAAGGACCATCTCCAACCATAACGGAAGTTGTGAGATGCTGCCATGTTTACTGCTTTCGTGCTAGTACTTCCCCATAGCACCATAGAGCTTTAAGCAAGGAAATATTCATTTTGGTGCCTTTACAACATTGATCTCACTCAATATAATGGGAATCACCTGCAATATTGTAACTCGTTTAAGTGTGACATGCAATATGAAGCCCAAAATATTTAAAACTATATGTTATGATATTGCCTATTTCACAACATAGAAAATTCTAATAGTGGTTAGTTGGATAATACTAACCTTGCACACTCATATTTCCAACAACTAATTTGGCACAAACCAAAGGAAAAAAGATTAATCCTACATTAACTTATCATCCACGACCAGAGAATCGATATATTTCAAAGTAAATGAATTTTATTACGAATATTATATTAAGATAATTTATGAGCATACTAGAGAGATTAATGTTACTTGATTAATTTTTTCACAATAATAAAATAAATATGATATTTTAGTTGTTAAAGAAGTTAACAAACGAGTCATGTGCATTTTTTCCATCTGAAAGCACTACTAGGGTGAGGTATTATTTTTGCTTAATTTATTTTAGTAAAATTGATATATATAAAGAAAACCTAAATAAGAAAGAAATGATGAAGTAACTCTACTAAAATCTTACCTATACATGCCGAGACTAGAGTCCTCCGTCTGCCCAAAAAGCTGCAACTCGAATAAGTGAGTCCAAGAACTCAAGCTCTAACGATTCCGGCAATGAGCAGAGCGACGAATGAGGAACTAAAAGTGTATCTAGCTGACTGCAGAAGTAATGGTCCAAAGAATATTGTTGAGTCTAAGCCCAAACACTTGCTGGAAAATTTGAGCCACTATGTTAAGCAGTAAAATGGGCGAGTGTGACAGTTTCGTCCTTTTCCTCTTGCCTTCATTTTCCATCATGCTTGCCAACATCTACAGTTCTGCTTCTGCTCCATATTTCCTCAACATCTTAAGGGACGGTTTTTCCTCCTCCATACACCCTTTATAAATGATAAACCTCGGGGTCTCACTAAGCAAGAAAGACGGTACAAGAAGTGGCAAAGCCAAAAATCCACTACTGGCAAAGGACCATCTAAAACCATAACAGAAGTTGTGAGATGATGTCATGTTTGCTGCGTTCGTACTAGTACTTCCCCATAGCACCATGGAGGTATAAGCAAGGGAAATCCACTTTGGGGCCTTTCCAATTTTGATCTCTCTCAATATAATGGGAATCACCTATAAGATTGTAACTTGTTTAAGTGTGACATGCAATATCAAGCAAAAAAGATTTAAAACTATATATTTTGATGTTTCCTATTTCACAACATAGCAAAAGCTAATAATGGTTGGTTGGATAATACTAACCTTGAACACTCATATTTCCAGCAACTAATTTTGCACAAGTGTAACGACCCGGCCGGTTGTTTTGAGAGTTATAGCCCCAATCCCCTATTTACTGCTTTCCCCGTATCTGTTTTAGCTTATGTGACTTTTTGTTCTGGAGTGTCTTGGGACACTTAGTCTTTAAACAGAAGCTTAAGTCTTAGGACTTTTGACCGTAGTCAGAACTATGTGAAGACAACTCCAAAATGGGGCTTCGTCGATTCAGTTAGCTCCGTTGGGTGATTGTGGACTTAGGGGTGTGTCCGGATTGTGTTTTGGAGGTCTGTAGCTTATTTAGGCTTGAAATAACGAAAGTTAAATTTTTGGAGAATTTGACCGGTAGTGAAATTTCTGATATCGGGGTTGGATTCTGATTCCGGAAGTTGGAGTAGGTACGTACTATTGAATATGAATTGTGTGCAGAATTTGGGATCAATTGTATGTGGTTTGATAAGGTTCGGCATCGGTTGTAGAAATTTGAAGTTTCAAGTTCTTTAAGTTTGAATTGAAGGGTGATTCATATTTTTAGTGTTGTTTGATGTGATTTGAGGGCTCGACTAAGTTTGTATGGTATTTTTAGACTAGTTAGTATGTTTGGTTCAGGATCCGGGGGCCTCGGGTGTGTTTCAGATGCTTAACAGATTGAGTTTTGGACTTATGCAATTGCTGAAGCTATCTGAGTTCTGGTGTTTTCGCACCTGCGGTGGGGAGACCGCATGTGCAGGATCGCACATGCGGAGAGGAGAGCGCAGAAGCGGAAAGGAGAGGAGCTTGCAGGGGTCGCAGGTGCAAAGGCAGTGCCGCATCTGCGATCACCGCAGAAGCACTTAACGACCCGCAAGAGCAGACCCTTTCTTCGTAGATGCAGACCCAGCCCTTTAAGTCATTTCAGCACCTGTGATGGGAATTCTGCAGGTGCGCATCGCATGTGAGATTCTTGGCCCGTAGATGCAAAATCGCTGGGTAGAAAAGGGTTAAGTTCGAGGGTTTGATTTCATTCTCCATTGCTGGACCTAGAGAGCTCGGATTGAGGTGAAATTTTGAGGGTTTTTCAGAGGAAGCCTGTGGGTAACAATTCTTAACTATTTTATGGTTATATCTCATTAATCTATAGTTGATTCCACCATTTGATTAGAGATTTGAGTTGGAAATTGGGGGAAAATGGTTAAACTTCCTAGACTAAGTTTTTGAGATTTGAAAGGCGATTTGAGGTCGGATTTGAGAAATTCTTGTTGTCGCGCCCCCTTTTTTTCCCCTTTTTGTGGGGAAAGTCCGGGTTTCGACATTCATGGGGGAACAACTTGTTTCCTTTTGGGAATTGGGTATTTGAAGAGGCGCCACCTAACGGATTATGGTGCGTTAGGGCACCTAGAGCGATTAACTCTTGTGACTAATTTACATTACCAGAGATTAGGGTAAGGGCTCGAAATAACCTTGAGGGAAGGTGTTAGGCACCCCTCGCGGTCCACAATGGTGGGTCCCGATCGAACTTAAACTATAATGAAAATGTCAATTAACAAGCAAGCAACTATTTGCAAATAAAGTGGCTTTCCCCATCTAAATGCATATATAGTCAAGGAAGTTTAAATAATGAAGGTAAAGAGATTTGGACAGCTTATGCATACGTAAAGAAAAGGAAGTTTAGAGAATTTAAACACAAATGGATTTGGGAAAGGGAAGTCCTAGCTTGATTAGCCTATAGGATCATACCCATGCAATGCCTGGTAATCACTCCTCAATGAGAGGGGATACACGTGACATTAACGCGCAGATCATCAGATCCTTTTACTACCCATTACCCTCCTCTTAGTGGTTATATGAGCGAGTTTAATTAATGACCACTAAGCGTGTTGCTACCCGTCCCTTCCTTATGGTCCTGGAGGAATTTTGGACCTCTAAACCTGGAGAGTTCTAGACAGCCTAAGGTTTGTAAAAGGTAAAAATCTAGGCGATAGGCAAATAACATATAGGACAAACAAATAAGGACAAGCAGTTAGAAGGCTCACATTTACCTCCGCATGTATATAGGCAATCAAACAGCACGTCTAAAACACAGGTTTTGAAGAAAGTTCAGAAATCCTAAGAACATGGCATCTAGATGAATGTTACAGATTCAGGATATGCATAAGGAAAGTGGTAGGATCCTAACCAGTTTGCCTACTGGTTATATAGCATGTTAAGCTAGGATAATCTCACATATAAACATAATTGGCTTCACAGTTATTTAACGCCCTAAGGTTTGCCTAAGTGCGTATATGCAGTCATAATTCTGGAAAACATTTTGAAGTCCTTTATCCTATAGGCATGCTTTCTAGTGATATTAATTAATATAGTGTTGAAGACTATTAAAGAAACGAGTAGGATAATTAATTAAACCGATTCAGAACCTATAGGCTTGAGTTCTAATTAAACCGATTTTAGATCCTATAGGCATGATTTCTATAATTAAAGCTGATTTTAGATCCTATAGGCATGATTTCTAAAGAGAGAAATTTGAATATATGTTGTAATGGAAACTAAACCTTAGTTATTTTATTCTATATAGGCATGGTGTCTAATCATGTTAAGTAAAGCAGGCAGAACTTATTTGACCAAAGCAAAACCCTATTGGCATATTATCTAACAAAACACATTTGAACCAAAACGATCCCTATAGGCATGTTATCTAACAAAACACATTTGAACCAAAACGAACCCTATAGGCATGTTATCTAACAAAACACATTTTAACCAAAGTAAAACCTATAGGCATGTTATCTACCCAACTTTACCCATAGTATACAACTACCCTCTATTTTCACTAGTCACCCCAATATCTGTTTACAATTATTTATTACAGACAAATTATTGAATAAAAATTACATAAATAGAGGATAAATTAAGCTATAAGGAGCCTGAACTAGGCCCAAAGAAAATCCTGGTGCACTAGGCCTTCACTAGTCTCAAATGCCTAAGATTCATCGCCACATTTGTCGAGGTGTGTCATAGTTCCCTAAGGACCTCAAGGATCCCGTGCACTGCTCACACCCAGACTTTCTCAAATATAGACTGATTATGTGCAGTGTGAAAGAGCCAGCCCTGATATGCCAGAGTTTAGAGATCTCAGGGACCTCTAAGTAGTACACATACCAGGGGGGCATGACTTAATAAGCTAAGAATAAGTGAGAGTGCTTGACATGATTTGAAAGAGTTTTGGTAAACAGTATGAAGAGGGTTCTTAGAAATGAATAGACTTTTTGAAAAACTAGTACTAATTTGGAGGTAAAACAACTTAAGAAAAGGATGGAACACACTTTTAGTCAAATACAAATCACAGAACAACCATTATTCAGAAACACTTGGCTAGCAGGTTTCACACAAGGAGAGAGGGGTTGGGGACACATAGAGTACACCTTAGTGTATAATGGAGCACATAAACAACAGGGTGCATAGACTTCTCAAGGGGTTCTACAGAATTAACAGGTTAGCTATAAGGTAGGTCATTCCAACATAGAGCAAGGATCACAGTTAAAGCTAAATTGAAAACACATGAACACTGGACAGAACCAACTATACAACTTAGAGTTTCTTAAAGGACTAGATGACTTAACATGAGCAAAACAGAATGGGCCAGAACCTGAATGGACAGGCTAGGCAAATATCAACAAGTAGACTTAGTGTAGGCATGCTGGAAAAAACAAGATTTAGACATACTAAATAAACAATAGACAGGCACGCATAATTTAGACATGCTAATCACATATGAAACCCAGGCAGAACTTAGGCATGTTAGTAGACGGGCAAGTAAGTTGAGACATGCTAATCACATATTGAACACGGTGTATTAGGCATGATGGATAAGCAGTAAACAGAAGCAAGAATGAACTCAGGACTGATGAACTAAGGTAGTAAATAAACACATAAGTTTAGATTCTAAAATTTAACCAGAGGCATACCGGTTAGGGAAAGAGAACACAAGAAGTAAGACGGGTGTTGTTCAATTTCCAGCCTTGACTTACAGCTGGCTAGACTAACAAAGATCACAAGTAGCAGGAAGAACAGAGAACCTTTTTTAGAGTGCAAGAGTAGTTGATGAACTAATGTTCGTGTCTAAGAAGTTAAAATAAAGAGTCTATATAGCAGTTCAAGAGTAGAGCAAATAAGGTAAAGTAATCAATAATCAGCAATTAAGGGATCTCAAAATCAATCACACAAAGGTTCATCATAGTCTTCTCCTTCAATTAAGGAAAATTAGCCAACGGTAATGACAGGAACTAGTTAAGACAAGAGGTTTAATCAGACCGAGTAAAGAAGTAAAGAATCAGAGGCCTTATTAAGGAAAGGAGTTCGATTCAAACCAAAATAAAGAACTTCAGAATAAAATAGTCAAGGGTTTAATTAAGAAAGAATCATGTAAAGAATAAGTAAATATATAGCAGTCAAATAAGGCAAGAACGACTAATTAAGGTCATAAACACGAAAATAACCAAGAATCATGCACACGAATTTTTTAACAGAGAAAATCACTCAACAATTCCTGAAAGAACATATCAATACCCATAAACAAATAGGTTGAGTAAAACTTTTAGGAACACAGAGAAATTAGCCGAAAATAATTCAAAACCCTAATTTGAAAACACTTAAAGAAGAAAAAGCTGAATGCATGTCAACACACAGAGATTCGAACAAACAAAAATCAGAGAAATCAAAACCTGAAGTACCATAGTGTTTAAATAATCAGTTAGTAGTAGAGGAGTAAAAGAACCTAAAAGAATAACCATGGAAGTTTGAAAATACTTCGGATACCCAGAGGTTCGACCAACACACAACAAGAAAACAAGCCCTAATATAACAGAAATGTTCAAAAATCGATTAATCAGTAAAGAAATGAAGGAGCCTTAAGAAAGAGCAATGACGAACTCAAATCACTCTAGATCTACAAGGATCTGGACGGATTCAAGTCCAAATGCTAAGTTTCAAAGAAAAAGAGAGGGTAAAGAGAATCTGGCCCTTGAATATAAGATTTGAGCCGTGAAACTTTGATAGAAAGCACTTACAGACCATAGACAGGATCTTTGAAAAGTCTTGAATGAGATCTGGACCAGATCTCTTCGAGGTCCTTCCATGAAACCACACAGTCGAGCAACCAGGGGAGATAGGAGACAAGTAGAGGCTTCGTACAGCCACGGGAAGCCATAGATCGAGTAGGAATCAAGGGGATTGGGGTTGGTTCAGGGTGACGGTGGATAGGGTTAGGTTTGGTTTCAGAGAGAATTAGAGAGGGGAGGGTTTCAGGGTGGCTGTTTGGTGAGAGTGGCTAGGTTTTGGGGGGGGGGGGTAGGG
>NW_017670549.1:401992-449466 GCF_001879085.1 Nicotiana attenuata
AATTTGGTAAGAAGTGATGGTGGCCGTTGATCGTTGATCTCTATGATCAACAGCCAGGATTTAGAGGGTTTGTGGCCGGGTAGGATTTGGTTTGGGCCTGGTCTTGGTGGGTTAGGGATTTTAATTGTTTAATTTAGGCTAAATTTGAAAAATAAGGTGGCCATTTATTAAATAACCATTTAATTGATAAAACAATTTTTAAAAATAACTAATAGGTTGTAAAAAATGATTTTCATGCTTGGAAAATATTTTAAAATAATTAATTAATATTTTAAAAATATAAAAGGCTATTTTTTGGTAAAATAATATAATAATACATGCACTAGCTATAATTGCAATTACATCCTACAAATACAAATGTGGCTATTTGTGCAATAATTGAAACTTAATACAAATGCAAATGATAAAATTAAGCAACAGAAATTATTATTAAACTATTTGTGATGCAATAAATGATTGTTTTATAAATAAAATGTTGGGATAAATTAATTAAAATATTTTAAAAATGCAGAAATTGTATGAAAAATGCTAAATGATGCCAAGGCATAGTTTTGAAAATATTATAGGGAATAATTGGGTATCAACAGCTACCCCTCTTTACCCGGGAAGGATGAAAGAGTTTTCGGGTAAAGAAATGATGGCCAATTTTGACCGGATGGGATGTTTTGAAATATAGAGGCCGGACTCTGGTCTTTGAGCTGCCTACATATCCCTGGTTTTATAGGAATCAGGTCGTGTGTAGTTCTGGATCCATCGGCGGAATATACCGATGAAGTCATTACAAGAACGGACACGAGATTTCGGGATAGGTGGTTATGAGGAATGGTCATGTTTGAGATAGTTGAAGGAACTGGAGCGAGGTTGCTCCTGCTGGGATAGCGGTTGCTTGCCGGTCACCTGCAGATAAAGAGACGCTAGAAACATGTATTTGTGCAAAAATTTAAACATGATGCAGTTCCCTTTGGACCATGAAAATCATCTTCGGACGGTTAAGGATGACGTCCTCAGACCATGATGTCCTGGGCCATGAATTGTTCAGTAAGGGATTTGCAGGCCATGAAATGATGTTCTCGGGCCATGAAGATGCTGCCTCCGATCCATGACGCCTTTGAATAATGATGTGCAAATATGAGAGATCCTCAGTCCATGGCATGGTGTCTTCCGGCTATGAGGATGATGCCTTTAGACTATGACGCCTTTACATAGATTGGCAATATTTTAGCCCATGAGATGCAATAATATTATGTTAACAAGACAAGGCTTAGTCTTGTGAAATGAAGGGCAGACCTTAGCCTGATAGAAAAGCAAATAGATAGTACCGGAATTGAGCGATATTCATGCAAGGAGGGACAATGCTTAGTCCCATGCAAATGTGGGGGCGGATTAGCCCCATGCAAATATGGAGGCAAGGATTAGCCTCATGCAAATATGGTTACAGGTATTAGCTTCATGCAAATATGGAGGCAAGGATTAGCCTCATGCAAATATGGAGGCAGGGATTAGCCTCATGTAGATATGGAGGCAGGGATTAGCCTCATGCGAATATGGAGGCAAGGATTAGCCTCATGCAATCATGGAGGCAAGGATTAGCCTCAAGAGATCATGGAGGCAGGGATTAGCCTCATGCAAGTGCGGAGGCAGGGATTAGCCTCATGCGAGTACGGGGGCAGGGATTAGCCTCATGAAAGTATGGAGGCAGGGATTAGCCTCATGCAAATATGGAGGCAGGTATTAGCCTCATGAAAATATGTAGGCAGGGATTAGCCTCATGTGAGTACGGAGGCAGGGATTAGCCTTATGCAAGCACGGAGGCAGGGATTAGCCTCATGCAAATGTGCAGGCAGGGATTAGCCTCATGCAAATGTGCAGGCAGGGATTAGCCTCATGCAGATATGGAGGCAAGGATTAGCCTCATGCAAATATGGAGGCAGGGATTAGCCTCATGTAGATATGGAGGCAGGGATTAGCCTCATACAAATATGGAGGTAGGGATTAGCCACATGCGAATATGGAGGCAAGGATTAGCCTCATGGAAGTATAGAGGCATGGATTATCCTCATGCAAACAAGGAGGCAGGGATTACCCTCGTGCGAGTATGGAGGCAGGGATTATCCTCATGCAAGTATGGAGGCAGGGATTAACCTAATGCAAGATGCGGGATAAGGCTTAGTCCCATTCAAAAAACAAATAGCAAATAAGGGTAGAATGTTTCTTAGCTGGGGATACGATCAGTGTCTGGTGGGTCATCCGGTAGTGATTTTGCTTCGTGTATATATGTTTGCGAATGCTATCGCTACGTCAGATGTGCTTGCGCTCAAAGAAAAATTGTAAGTTTCGAAAGGGGAGGTTGGTTCATGCCTTTCGAAAGGCCTCCCTCGAGTTTCCCTGGGTAACACCTGACTGTTACGGGAATAGAGTTTTCGAAAATATGCATTTATTGATAAAAATAGAGTTATTTAGAAACGTATTGAAATATCAAGTAATTTTAGATGAACTAGTGACTGTAACACATTTCAAAGACATTGCAGCTTTCTCATGTTAGAATTTTTAGGGTCCTCCTCAAAATTCTGCCTTAGTTTGGTAGATGATCCTTTGAACGTTTGCAGGTAACGAGCCTTGTTGAACCTTCTTCAGAATTTTGAGAATCCTTCTAAAAATTCCGCCCCAGTTTCTTTACCGATTTCTGACCGTCTGACATATGTTGGCATTGGCTGGACTTGCTCCGGATTTTTGAGGGTCCTCCTTAAAATTCTGCCCCAGTTTCTGATCTTGGGGGAAATGGAAAGTTTATTATGATATGACCGAGCCCATAGAGCTGCCTACGTATCCCCTCTTAAACAGGAATCATGTCAAGCGTAGTTCAAATACATCAGATGAGGAAATGTAAAAATCTAAGCATAATATCTTTTGACTGCGTCTGAATTGATTGGTTTTGGCCAAATTTCTCCGTCCATTTCTGCAAGTATGAGTGCTCCTCCTGTCAGCACCCTGTGAACCATGTAAGGACCTTGCCAGTTGGGAGAGAATTTACCTTTGGCTTCATCTTGATGTGGGAAGATCTTCTTCAGCACCAGCTGTCCCGGTGCAAATTGTCTTGGTTTGACCCTTTTGTTGAAAGCTCGGGACATTCTGTTCTGATAAAGCTGAGTGTGACACACTGCGTTCATCCTTTTTCCATCGATAAGGGCCGATATTTCATAGCGGCTCCTTATCCATTCTGCATCGCTGAGTTCGCCTTCCTATATAATCCTTAAAGAAGAAATATCTACCTCAGCCGGGATGACAATTTCGATGCCATAAACTAGCATGTAGGGAGTTGCCCTGGTTGATGTGCGAACTGTGGTGTGGTATCCCAACAAAGCGAAGGGTAGCTTCTCGTGCCATTGTCTCTGGTTTTCTACCATCTTCCTTAGTATCTTCTTGATGTTTTTGTTGGCGGCTTCTACGACTCCATTCATTTGAGGTCCATAGGCTGTGGAATTCTTGTGCTTGATTTTGAAAGTTTCACATATGGCTTTCAACAAATCACTGTTGAGATTGGCGGCATTATCAATAATGATGGACTCGGGAACTCCGAATCGGCAAACAATACGATCTTTGACAAAGTCCGCGACAACTTTCTTGGTTACAGCTTTGTAAGATGCAACCTCTACCCATTTTGTGAAGTAATCAATGGCCACTAGAATAAACCTGTGCTCGTTTGAAGCAGCGGGCTCGATCGGACCGATGACATCCATTCCCCAGGCGGAAAATGGCCAAGGTGAGCTTGTTGGATTGAGCATATTCAGCGACACTTTTATCATATCGGCATGCACTTGACATTGGTAGCACTTGCGGACATACTGGACACAATCTGTCTCCATAGTCATCCAAAAGTAACCGGCCCTAAGTATTTTCTTGGCCAAGACAAAACCAATCATATGTGGGCCGCAGGGCCCGGAATGTATCTCTTCAAGTAGCTTAGAAGCCTCTTTTGCGTCGACACATCTTAGCAATCCCAAATCAGGAGTTCTTCTATACAAGTTTCCTCCGCTGTGGAAAAAGTTATTGGGCAATCTCAGAAGTGTGCATTTCTGAGTATGGTTTGCATGCTCCGGATATTCTCCTTTTGCCAACTACTCTTTGATGTCATGGAACCAAGGTTTTCCATCTATTTCTTCTTCAACGTGGGTACAATATGCCGGCTGATTATGAATTCTCACTAGGATGAGATCGATGAAATTCTTGTCCGGATGCTGTATCATAGATGACAAGGTGGCCAATGCATCGACGAACTCATTTTGAATTCTAGGTACATGCTGAAACTCTATCTTCATGAACCTCTTTCTCAATTCCTGTACATGGTGCAGATTTGGAAATATCTTGGAATTCTTGGTGGCCCACTCTCCTTGTACCTGGTGCACAAGCAAATCTGAATCACCGATTACCAGCAGCTCTTGAATATTCATGTCGACTCCCATGTTGAGTCCTAGTATGGAGGCTTCATACTCTACCATGTTGTTGGTACTGGGAAATCTGAGTTTAGCGGATACCGGATAATGCTGACCCGTTTCTGATACCAAAACTGCTCCAATTCCCACTACTTTAAAATTTGAAGCTCCATCAAAGAACATCCTCCAACCGTCGTATGCTTCGGTAATGTCCTCTCCACGAATGACACCTCTTCATCAGGATAATATGTTTTCAAGGGTTCGTATTCTCCTCCCACAGGATTTTTAGTAAGATGATCTGCCAATGCTTGTCCTTTGACCGCCTTTTGAGTTACATAGACGATATCGAACTCACTCAACTGTATCTGCCACTTGGCTAACTTTCCAATCGGCATGGGTTTCTGGAATATGTACTTTAGAGTGTCCATCCAGGATATGAGGTAAGTGGTATAGGCACAGAAGTAATACCTCAACTTCTGGGCCGACCAGGTCAAAGCATAACAGGTGCGTTCCAGCAGAGAGTATCGTGCTTCGTTAGGTGTGAACTTCATACTCAAGTAGTATATGGCTTGCTCCTTTCTGCCTGTCTCGTCATGTTGTCCCAGAACACATCCTGAATGCACATTTTGCGGGATTCAGCTTTAAATAGTACCTCTTTAAGCTGTCAAAGAACTTTCTCAAGTCTGCTATGTGATCCGTGACCCTCTTGGATTTGATAATGATGTCGTCCACATACACCTCTATTTATTTGTGTATCATATCATGAAAGATGGTTGTCATGGCCCTCATGTAGGTAGCCCCAGCATTATTTAGACCAAATGGCATCATCTTGTAGCAGTATACCCCCTATGGTATAATAAAAGCAGTTTTATCTGCGTCTTCTTCATCCATCTAGATAGGGTGATAACCCGCGAAGCATTCTACAAAGGATTGGAGTTCATGCTTGGTGCAATTGACGATCAGGATGTGTATATTTGGCAGTGGAAAGTCGTCTTTGGGACTTGCTCTGTTTAAGTCTCGATAGTCAACACATACTCTGACATTCCCATCCTTTTTCGGAACTGGCACAATGTTGGCTAACCAGGTTGGGTACTCAACCACCCTGAGAACTTTGGCTTTGATCTGCTTAGTAACTTCCTCCTTGATTTTCAGGCTCATATCTGGTTTGAACTTTCTAAGTTTCTGCTTTACTGGCAGACACATGGGATTAGTAGGCAACTTGTGAGGCACTATGGACGTGCTCAAACCGGTCATGTCATCATACGAACATGCGAAAATGTCTTCATATTCCTTTAAGAAACGAATGTATTCTTCCTTCTTTGTTGGTGATAAGTGAATGCTGATGTGAGTCTCGTTAACGGTCTCGGCATCCCCCAAGTTTACTGCTTCGGTTTCGTCCAGGTTGGACTTAGGCTTATTCTCAAAGTTTTCAACCTCCCTGACAACTTCCTCGGGTATTTCGTCTTCTTCATCCGAATCACTACCCTAATATTGTGTTGCCTCATTACATGTCACAGTCACCGGTTCATTAGGAAAAGTAATAATAATGCTGTAGAAAGAAAAATATGTAAGATAATAATAAATAATTAAGAGCAACGCATTTGATTAAAACTGAAAACATCCAGACAAGTACGGCTCGATGAATCGAGCATTTATTTTGAAACAAGTAAGTCTTTAAAACAAAATTACTGAAATCTTAAATGCCTAGAGTGGCTATAGAAATAAGATCTGCCAAGCTACCCAGGGACTTGGCGGTCCCGGGATGGTGTGGCGGTCCAGTTCCTGAGAACAGCTCCCTTCTCCACAGTCTGAATAGTGAGGCATTCTTCCTCCTCCTCCTCAATTGTTGCACTGCAGTCCATGTCTTCATTTTCCAAGAATAGATTCCTCACCCCAGCTAACGCTTCTTCTTCTGCGGTTCCCCATATTGTATCAGCTTGGTGAAAAGCTTGATCCAGATGTGGCACTGGTTGCTCGAGAGGGTAATACGATCGGCGCCATGGAGGCGACCAATCCTTATACTCTTGTCATGTGTACTGATATCCGAGGCCGAAGGTAGTACCATGACCTTTCAGCTATATCGGTTTGGTGATACCCTGGAGATTCTTACCAAGCCCTTTGCTGGGTTCATACCCAGACCATGCCAGTATGCTTTCTATTTTGCTACTCCACCATTTGTCCTTTTCAACGGCATTGACACGTTCAATGTGATGATAGGTTTCCCCTCCTAGCCTTCTTCTATTTTCGATAACCGGGATGGTTTGACTGGTGTAAATGGGGTTATTCCCATCTCCGTGAATGATCACATCCTGATGATTCCATTCGAATTTCACAGCTTGATGTAGTGTGGAAGCCACAGCCCCAGCAGCATGTATCCATGGCCGACCCAACAGAAGATTGTATGAGGCTGGTATGTCGAGCACCTGAAACTCGACGTCGAACCAAGTTGGCCCCATCTGCAGGCAAAGGTTAATTTCCCCAATCGTGGCCCTTTGAGACCCATCGAAAGCTTTCACGTTCATGGTTCCTGTCCGTATTTCATGAAAACCTTTGTCCAATCTTTTCAGAGTATCCAACGGACAAATATTGTGGTTTGAACCCCCATCAATCAAGACCCTGGCGATGAATTTGTCCTCAAATTGCACTGTGATATGCAACGCTCGGTTGTGATTCAATCCTTCAGGCGGTAGTTTATCTTTGTGGAAGATTATTTTATGACTTTCCAGCACCTGCCCTACCATGTTGGCCATTTCCCGCCGGTGATATTGTTGGGCACATAAGCTTCACTCAACACCTTGATCAAAGTGTTCTTGTACGCCTTTGAATTTTGCAACAGTGACAGGATGGATATCTGAGCTGGGGTTATGTTCAAATGATCAATGACGGAATACTCCCTTGCTTGTACTTTCCTCCAAAGGTCATCTGGCCCTATTTCGATGACAGGCTGCTTGATAGTGGCATCCTTACTTGGTCTTCCCAAATGTTCAGGTGTATAGACTCTTCCGGTCCTAGTCATTCTTTATGCAGCATCGGGTTCCTCTATCTTTGCCTTTCCTTTTTGCTGAGCTTCGGTAACATAATCCCAAGGTATTGCTTTAGAATTGAAAGGAGGTGTGGTTGATATTATCATTGTGAAAGGTGTGGCCATTTCTACTTCAAACGGAACAGAGGTGGCCGCAGGTGAAGCTAGCTCTACCTCAAATGGAACTGATGCAGCTACCTCAACCTCGATTGGTGATTGAGTCTGTACTACAATAGGAGTAAGTGTGAGTGAGGGGTTAAAGTCATCGCCTTCCCGAATAAGCCCAATTTACCCCTCAGGATCCCATTCTCCGTTCGTCTCTATCACATGTATCCCAACAGCTATATGATTAGGGAGAGGGTTGTTGCGAACATTGGGTGTGGCTTCCTTTGCCTGTATGACCTTATTGTCAATCAACATTTGGATCTTATCTTTCAATGCTTGGTACTCGTTAGTGGTTTGGCCCTTCATACCGGAATGGTATGCACAAGTTTTGTTTGAATTGACCCATTGGAATGGATTCTCTAATGCCACAACGGGAACAAGGGTGACGTAACCAGCGGCTTTCAACCTTTCATACAGCTAGTCGATGGGTTCAGCAATAGCGGTGTATTATTTGGGTGGTTTGCAGTTAAAATGAGGTCGTGGTCTTAGATAATTTAGGCGAGTCGGAGGTGACTGGAAATGAGATGGTTAGTAATTATAGGTATGATAGACAGTGGCTGGTTAGGAATATCAAGGAGATGATGGTTGATATGTAAATGGTGGTGCTTGGTATGTGGGTGGAGGTGTTTGATATATGGGTGGAGGTGTTTGATAGGTAAGTGGAGATTGGGGGCCTTGAGCCACCATTACTGCCCCAACGTCTTTCTTCTTTGATATGCCGCCGGATTGTAATGCCTTGTTTGTGGCCTGTAATGCCTCAAAGTTTGTTACCATCCCGTTTTTGATGCCTTCTTTGATTCTTTCCCCTAGTTTGATGATATCAGAGAATTTATGGTTTTCAATAACCATAAACCTTTCATAATACTGCGGATCCTGTGCTCTGACGAAGAACTTGTTCATTTGTTCCTCATCTAAAGATGGTCTGACCTTGGCCGTTTTCGACCTCCAACGAGTAGCATACTCGCGGAAAGTCTCGGTGGGTTTCTTCTTGAGGTTCTGAATGTACAAAACATCTAATGCATTTTCTGTATTGAACCTGAACCGATCCATGAAATCAGATGCCATACTCACCCAGTTGGACCATTTCTTGGGATCCTGGCTGATGTACCAGGAGGACAAGACTCCTCATAAAGAGTTTCATCCAGATCTTTTCATCCTTTCCAACCCCGACAAGCTGTCACATAGGTTCTTAAATGAACCCTGGATCACTACTAACCGTCAAACATCTCGAACGTTGGGACGGTTTCGTACCCTCGTCGGCAGTTCTACATCTGGTTGTATGCATAGGTGTTCATACGTTCAAACCTACTATCCCTTTGCTGCGTTCGACACCCTGAACCCGACTTGTCAATTTCTTGACTTCTTTGGCCATGTTCTTGATGAGCAGGTCCTTCTCAGCTGATTCTGGTGTATAGGAAGTTGGTTGAGAAGAGTGAGGTACGGTTTCCACATATATAGGGTTGTTTTGATGAGTGCCAGGGACTTGGTTTTAGTGATGGTCATTGGTTGAGTTTTGAGGATCGGGAATGGGTTGTGGTGTGTTCTGGGGAGTGTGGTAAGTGGCGGTTGGTGGGTACTGGATTTGTTGATGGTGGTGTTGTGGCGGAGTTGGTACCGGTAAGGGATTGAGATTTTGAGGTGGGGTTGCATATTGATGCGGTGCAGAAGGGTTTTGTAGATGTTGGTTTGGTGTGTTTTGAGGAGGTTCTGGGTTCTTTGTGTTTTGTTGATCAATGTCGGGAACATTTAAAGTGAGGGATAAGTTTGCCAAGTTGCGAACCTACTCAATTTCTCCCTGTAGCTCCAGTATCTTTTGTTCTAACCTCAAAACTAAATCATTCGGTGCCGAAGTACTCTGACCATCTGAAGTTTTTGCATTTTCCGCATTTTCCTTTCAAATACCACTTAAGTCTTCCATTTTAGTCTTCCCTTTTCTTCTCACATTACTTTGGAGGAGGAGGAGGTGGAGGGCCTCTAGATCTGGTGTGATACGCTGATGATGCCAGTATGAGCGAACCAACCTTAGGGGATGGGAATAAAGAATAAAAGGAAAACAAAAAGGTAAACAAGTCAGTAAGGGTTCTGAAATGTTTGCAGTATTTAAACACATATTGCGAGAATGTGAATTCGTGTCCTAATTTGGGAGCCTCGTTATGCCCTAGGTAGGCCTAGTGACAACTAGATTTGGAGAACTTTAGATGCCAGTAAATGCCTCATTTCATAATATGAAAATAGACGAATACCAAAACGACAGTAAGATAATAAAAAAGTAAGTCACTATTGGCACTTGGCCTTATTACATTTAGGGAAGCAAATAAGTATGGCCTACTTGGTCCAAGAAGGACCTTCCCCAGATTCGATCTTCCGGACTCCATCATACAGGTTTCCCAGCTCGCGCAGACCCAGCAGTAGGTAGGCTCTAGCCAAATGTCCTCATTCGCTTCCTTCAGCATTCTGGCAAATCTCAATCCTCTTTATGATTTTACGCTCCAGCTCCACTAATCCTCGCTCCAGATACTCCAACCTTCTGTTGGAAGTGACACCCATTTCTTTCCATTCGTCTATCAGCCTCATATTTTTCTCCTGTATTTCTTGGTGCTCATTCTCAGAGTCGTGGACCCTCTTGCGCAGTTTGTTGTATTTGACTTGAGCCTCAGCTTCTTCGTCTATGATCCTATTCCCTCGACCGGATCTTGGCCTCACCATTCCCTTTAGATAGTCTTCTAATCATGCTGGGTAGAGAGGTTCACACCCTGCATGATACCTGTCTGGCTCAATGGTGTTCTCTTCCACAATGATCTTGTAGTGCCACATGTGCTGAGCTTGGCACTTGTAAGGGACGTCGTCGTCCTGAAAGTCCGCTCTGAAGTGACTGATCTTGGCAACCCTTGGTACAACCTGCTTCCTACCTGCTTTCCTCATAACTTGGATAGGGACATCAGGGTATATTCCCCTCAACCCAATCAGCACCAAGTGTGGAGCGTCCCTTAATCTGATGATGAACTCGTCTGTTGTGAACCATTCAAACATCCATTGCACTTGTTCCTCGGTCAGATTGTCGAAGAACTCTACCCGCTCTTTGGCACTTTTCGGCTGAGCAAACCTGTCCGGAATGTAAGTCATCCGCTTGGGGTGATGGAAGGCAATATGGTCGTTCCAAGCCCTTCACGGAAGTTCTTGGCAATACTGGCCCCTTTGAAGATGTTCTAATAACGACAACTGCAGCAACATGTAACAACCCTCGAAATGCTTGATCCCCCTTTGACAGCGCTCCAGAGCCCTGTAGATGTCGGCTATAATCATGGGGACCATAGTGTATGTCTGTCCATTGATCCCTTCCATCAAAATCTTGGCGACCAGTGCCAATCTAGTATTGATTGTTTCCCTTTTCATCGGGAACACTATCAGGTCCAAGAAGCACACAATGAACACGTACACTCTACGGTGGATGTGTCCCAAAGAAGTGATAGAAAGCTCATCATGGAACCTACGGTAGGACTTGCTATGGCCATATCTCTCGTACAGGTATTTGCAGGGTATGTAGGATTTCTTCAGGCATTCCAAGTTAGCATTTTTCTTCAGCCCCATCATCTTTATGATCCCTTTACCAATAGGGTTCTCCGGTACCAACAACCTAGGGCTATCCCAAGTCAGTCCGGCAAGTCCCCCAATTTCTTTTTGGAGTGGTGTCATTTCCATATCGCCGAAACGGAACACAGCCCATTCACTATCCCAGAACAAAGTGGCCGCCTCGATCAACATATTGTTTGGCTGAATGTCTAGTAGAGAAGGTAAATTTCCCAAGTTCTTTCTCACGTGTTTCTTGTCACTTGAGGAAAGGTCCTCCCACCAATCTAATAGCAATGGTGGAATGTTGCCCACCATGCCGAATCTGGGGACCTCATGCCTCATTTTCTGCAAAACAAAAAAGGTTAGGCCCTTTTCCCCAACAAACTCGACTATTTGTGCATTCATGATTAGCATATTTGCATTTAGTTCTCCAAATTGATGCACAAAACGTGATTATGTGCGTTGGGATTATGGAAACCCCGGTGATATTGTTGGGCACATAAGCTTCACTCAACACCTTGATCAAAGTGTTCTTGTACGCCTCTGAATTTTGCAACAGTGACAGGATGGATATCTGAGCTGGGGTTTTGTTCAAATGATCAATGACGGAATACTCCCTTGCTTGTACTTTCCTCCAAATGTCATCTGGCCCTATTTCGATGACAGGCTGCTTGATAGTGGCATCCTTACTTGGTCTTCCCAAATGTTCAGGTGTGTAGACTCTTCCGCTCCTAGTCATTCCTTATGCAGCATCGGGTTCCTCTATCTTTGCCTTTCCTTTTCGCCAAGCTTCGGTAACATAATCCCAAGGTATTGCTTTTGAATTGAAAGGAGGTCTGGTTGATACTGTCACTGTGAAAGGTGTGGCCACTTCTACTTCAAACGGAACAGAGGTGGTCGCAGGTGAAGCTAGCTCTACCTCAAATGGAACTGATGCAGCTACCTCAACCTCGATTGGTGATTGAGTCTGTACTACAATAGGAGTAAGTGTGAGTGAGGGTTTAAAGTCATAGCCTTCCCGAATAAGCCCAATTTACCCCTCAGGATCCCATTCTTCGTTCGTCTCTATCACATGTATCCCAACACCTATATAATTAGGGAGAGGGTTGTTGCGAACATTGGGTGTGGCTTCCTTCGCCTGTATGACCTTATTGTCAATCAGCATCTGGATCTTATCTTTCAATGCTTGGCACTCGTCAGTGGTTTGCCCCTTCATACCAGAATGGTATGCACAGATTTTTTTTTGATTGACCCATTGTGATGGATTCTCTAATGCCACAGCGGGAACAAGGGCGACGTAACCAGCGACTTTCAACCTTTCATACAGCTAGTCGATGGGTTCAGCAATAGCGGTGTATTTTTTTTTAAAGCAAATCCACTAGGCAGGTGCCTAGGGCTAGTTTTATTAATAATAAAAAGTAAAACGAACCACATAGGAAGAGTACAAATAAGGGGGACAATAGCACCAGTAGTGTTGCCTCTAAGCCTTGGTTATATAATTACTCCTCTGCGCCTCACATTGCCCTTATGGCAACCTCATGTAGAGGAATCATGGTGTAGCTGCCGGCAAAGTCTCACGAGGGCATATAATCTCATAGCCATTTGGACATTTTTCCAAAGGCACAGGAGTAGAGCAACACAAACTGGGCTAAACCTTACCTTACTTATCCTATTGAGGCAAAGAAAAAGCCTCACCTACTAACATGCATGTAAAAAGAAAGAACTAGAGAGCACTAAGTACTCTATGATCGTCACAGAGTTTATAACATACTCTGTGATGATATTACATAAGACTATACTAATGTGATGGTAAAATAAAAAAATGTAGAAACAACTATGTTGGTCTTTCTTCTCTAGGCTTGTGAAATCTTCAACTTGTAGACATTTGTCTTCCTCCTCTACCCATTTCAGTATGTTTTCAAAATTCATACTTTCTTCTTTCAACGATTGGACTTTGTGGACGTAGTTTGGATAGCCTGTTTTTGTTTGGCTACTCTCATTGGAAGTCGTCTTACGTTTGCATCATCATTCACCCTGCCGTCCCAACTTTTATCCCTTGTACGAGACTTCTTACTTTTTCCACTATGCATTGGTGATAAATCACCTTTTCTTGCTGCCTCTGCCCGGCATTGATTTAGAATATCATCTTCCTCACCTTCTTCATATGTATCTCTACCCACATTCACTGGATTTGGCATGTCTTGAGCAAAACCTTGTGTAACCAAGGTGTTTCCATCCTGAGAATTAGCCATGATTACCTTGCTTTTTTGTTGTTCTGTGGTTTGCATTTTGTTTCTGCTTCTATTCATGCGTCCAGTGCTGCCAACAGTATGATTTAAAGAGTTTATAGGATTGGAACTTACCATTGCATCCAATAATTTCCTTTCCTCTACTGAAATAACTGGAGAGGTTGCCACAATTTGTTGATGTCCATCATTTATTGTTACTGCTGCTTTTCGATCATCATGATGAATCACAGCTAAAGCGTTTGGATTAGTTTGCTGCTGCTGCAGAGTAGATATATGTGTTACTGCATTATGGCATGTAGTATCAACTGGAACAATCTTCTTGGAAGGTATTGCTGCACTGTCCAACTTTCCAGCTGCTGCTGCTTTTTGTTGATTAGCACTTGGAAGTGTTGCTGCTATTTGCTGATGCTGCTGTTCATCGTGTGAGGCATATACTGCAGCATTTGACAGCTTTGCAATTTGCTGTTGCTGTTCAGTAGCTGCTGGTGCTACAATATTTTGCTCCTCCACACAGGTAACAGGTTGTGTGTTTGTAGTATGCTCCTGTTGCCCATGCCTATTTGGTCCAGATTTAGGCACCAAAACTGGTGCTTTTGCATTCAGTTTACTGCTGGATTTTACCATAGTAGAGCTGCCAATTTTTGGTAAAGATGGTGATCCAACTGAAATCAAATCTTCATCTTCACTCTCTTGATCTTCATCCTTACCTTCATCCTCACTCGAGTTCCCAACATACGCATCACCATAATCTTCCTCATCATCATATTCGCGTTGGTCTGCCCATAGCTTAGATTTGATTGCCATCCCCCTCAAATTTGCCTTGATAACTTATTTCCAGATGACAACATCAACTCACCTTCAAATTCACCACAGGACTCCAAAGAATGTGATGGCACTTCATAAACTGAGGTGTTCAACGTGACCATTGGTTGTTTAACCATGTTAGTATGCATCATCATTGCATTCTGGGCCTCTTTAATTATTTGTTCGACATGAGGGCTGGAAAATGCAATGTAGGAACATTAGAGCTGTGTGTCTTGCCCATTAGCTCCTCCATACCATTTTTCTTTGAAGCCTGCTATCAGACACCCAACTCCATAGCCAAATTCTCACTGTCATGAGCTTCTTTTCCACTGCTGGAGAGTGGAACTATTTGCTTGGCCATCATATCCTCCTTTAAAGTTGTTGCTTCCAGTTGATCATCCTCCACAACTGCCAGTGCTTCAAAAACATTTGGGCTGGGCACAATATTAGAAGCATTTCGTCGACTATTTACAGAATTTTGCTTTGGTGATACCACTGACTTAGCAGGTGATTTTCTAGTAGAAACCAAGTTCCAACCATCATCTTTTTTGTTTGTACTAATACCCTTATCATCCACCTTTTCATCCCCAGCCTTGAATTCCAATGATACATCCTTATTGCTAATCTCTTTACCTCTAGTTGAATGGGCTTCATCGCCACGACTGACCACTGGTGCGTTCAATTGCCCAGTGGTATTAACATTCGTTGCCCCAGTTACAGCTTCCATTCCATTACCACATTGTGAATTAAAATCAACTTGCACATTAACAGCCTTTGATCCTGTATCCTGCTTCATATCACCTTTCCCACCATCTGCCTTAGTCCCAATTTGCACACCTGTGTTAGCTCGATCAAAACCAGCAACAGTTGCATTCTTAGAAGTGTGCAACTTATCATATGCTTGCACCACTGGATTGATTGCATTGAGAATTGTTGCTAAGGCTTTTTTAGCAGGGACATCACCTCTAGTTGGACCCTTAACAATCCTTGAAACATCTCCCTAAATTGCTTGATTCTGCACATTCACATTGATCATATTACCAGTTTGTTTTCCTTGTTCAACAACAGCATTACACACAACTCCTTCACAAACTTGTCCTGCATTACCCATATCTTTTTTTATTCCCATTATCCTGTTTCTGTATATCTTTAGTTTGTATCCCTTTAGCATTGTTCCCAGTAGTATTTTGTTTGCCTCCTTCAGTTCGCACACCCTGCTGCTCGATATTACCAGTTTGTTTTCTTCCATCTGTTTGCAAAACATGCTGCACAACAGAGTTTTTTTTTCTACTTCATCCTTTAATTGCACTCCCCTTTTTGCATTAAGATATTCCCTAGCATCACCTTGCAATTTATCCAGACTGCCCAGTCCTTCACTTTCATCCACGACAACATCTTCCTTATTTTTCTCGATTCTCCAACGGCACGATCTTTCCTCATGCCCTTGATGCTTACAACTGGTACAATATTTAGGAAGATTATCATAAACTATCTCCTGATAATGCTCAACAACTTTCCCAGAATTTCTATCCACAATATGAATCTTAATTCTCTTAGGATGCTTGTCCAGTAGATCGAGCAAGACCTTAACCCTTGCCGTACTTGGTCGCGTTCGATCTTGCGTTGCTTTGTCTACTGCTAAAGGCTTTGAAACTGCTGAAGCGATGGACATTAACGATCTTTTTGCAAAGAAATTTGCAGGTAGATCAGGTAGGGAGATCCAAACAACTGATTTTGACGTTTCTTCTCTTGGATTAAATCCAATAGTCCATAGGAAAGTTCTAAAGAACAATTCATCGCCCTTAGACTTAACATAACCTGTAGATCTTGACAGCACCTGAACAAAATCATCAAAGAGATCAAATCTTACCAAAATATGACGATACTCCAGCTGTCCAATATTACAGTAACCTTTGACATCGAATTGTTTCGGGATGATTTGTCGCAACTCATGCAGGTCTGGTTTTCCATACGAAAATTTTAGGATAACTACTTGATGCAAGCCTTCTTCAATGGTGAATGCATTAACCTCTTCAATGGTGAATTCCACTGTTGGTTCTCCATGATCAAAAGTTACAGGACACAACTCCAATTTTGTTATTTTTGCGGCATATTGTTTTGTTATCAGATGCGATGCATAAGATTGTTTTGTATTATGATTATGAAGTGTTTCTGAAGGTTTTAGGATTGCCTCTCCCACAGCCAAAGGCTGGGGAGAGCTCGCGACAGCCATGGCTTCCCTAAACGTGTATGTACGCTAGAGAGAGAAAGAAGAGAGAAGGGAGAGCGTTTTTACCTATTATTTGGGTGGTTTGCGATTAAAATGAGGTCATGGTCTTGGATAATTTTGGCGAGTCGGAGGTGACTGGAAAAGAGATGGTTAGGAATTATAGGTATGATAGACAGTGGCTGGTTAGGAATATCTAGGAGATGACGCTTGATATGTAGGTGGTGGTGCTTGGTATGTGGGTGGAGGTGTTTGATATATGGGTGGAGGTGCTTGATAGGTAAGTGGAGATTGGGGGCCTTGAGCCACCATTACTGCCCCAACGTCTTTCTTCTTTGATATGCCGCTGGATTGTAATGCCTTGTTTGTGGCCTGCAATGCCTCAAAGTTTGTTACCATCCCATTTTTGATGCCTTCTTTGATTCTTTCCCCTAGTTTGATGATATCAGAGAATTTATGGTTTTCAATAACCATAAACCTTTCATAATACTGCGGATCATGTGCTCTGACGAAGAACTTGTTCATTTGTTCCTCATCCAAATATGGTCCGACCTTGGCCGCTTCCGACCTCCAACGAGTAGCATACTCGCGGAAAGTCTCGGTGGGTTTCTTCTTGAGGTTCTGAATATAGAAAACATCTAATGCATTTTCTGTATTGAACCTGAACCGATCCATGAAATCAGATGCCATACTCACCCAGTTGGACCATTCCTTGGGATCCTGGCTGATGTACCAGGAGGACAAGACTCCTCATAAAGAGTTTCATCCGGATCTTTTCATCCTTTCCAACCCCGACAAGCTTGTCACAATAGGTTCTTAAATGAACCCTGGGATCACCTGTACCGTCAAACATCTCGAACTTGGGAGGTTTGTACCCCTCTGGCAGTTCTACATCTGGTTGTATGCATAGGTGTTCATAGTTCAAACCTACTATCCCTTTGCTGCGTTCGACACCCTGAACCCGACTTGTCAATTTCTTGACTTCTTTGGCCATGTTCTTGATGAGCAGGTCCTTCTCAGCTGATTCTGGTGTATAGGAAGTTGGTTGAGTAGCGTGAGGTACGGTTTCCACATATATAGCGTTGTTTTGATGAGTGCCAGGGACTTGGTTTTAGTGATGGTCATTGGTTGAGTTTTGAGGATCGGGAATGGGTTGTGGTGTGTTCTGGGGAGTGTGGTAAGTGGCGGTTGGTGGGTACTGGATTTGTTAATGGTGGTGTTGTGGCGGAGTTGGTACCGGTAAGGGATTGAGATTTTGAGGTGGGGTTGCATATTGATGCGGTGCAGAAGGGTTTTGTAGATGTTGGTTTGGTGTGTTTTGAGGAGGTTCTGGGTTCTTTGTGTTTTGTTGATCAATGTCGGGAACATTCAAAGTGAGGGATCAGTTTGCCAAGTTGCGAACCTACTCAATTTCTCCCTGTAGCTCCAGTATCTTTTGTTCTAACCTCAAGGCTAAATCATTCGGAGCCGAAGTACTCTAACCATCTGAAGTTTTTGCATTTTCCGCATTTTCCTTTCAAATACCACTTAAATCTTCCATATTAGCCTTCCCTTTTCTTCTCGTATTACTTTGGAGGAGGAGGAGGTGGAGGGCCTCTAGATCTGGTGTGATACGCTGATGATGCCAGTATGAGCGAACCAACCTTAGGGGATGAGAATAAAGAATAAAAGGAAAACAAAAAGGTAAACAAGTCAGTAAGGGTTCTGAAATGTTTGCAGTATTTAAACACATATTGCGAGAATGTGAATTCGTGTCCTAATTTGGGAGCCTCGTTATGCCCTAGGTAGGCCTAGTGACAACTAGATTTGGAGAACTTTAGATGCCAGTAAATGCCTCATTTCATAATATGAAAATAGACGAGTACCAAAACGACACTAAGATAATAAAAAAGTAAGTCACTATTGGCACTTGGCCTTATTACATTTAGGGAAGCAAATAAGTATGGCCTACTTGGTCCAAGAAGGACCTTCCTCAGATTCGATATTCCTGACTCCATCATACAGGTTTCCCAGCTCGTGCAGACCCAGCAGTAGGTAGGCTCTAGCCAAATGTCCTCATTCGCTTCCTTCAGCATTCTGGCAAATCTCAATCCTCTTTATGATTTTACCCTCAAGCTCCACTAATCCTCGCTCCAGATACTCCAACCTTCTGTTGGAAGTGACAGCTATTTCTTTCCATTCGTCGATCAGCCTCATATTTTTCTCCTGTATTCCCTGGTGCTCATTCTCAGAGTCGTGGACCCTCTTGCGCAGTCTGTTGTATTTGACTTGAGCCTCAGCTTCTTCGTCTATGATTCTATTCCCTCGACCGGCTCTTGGCCTCACCATTACCTTTAGATAGTCTTCTAACCATGCTGGGTAGAGAGGTTCACACCCTGCATTATACCTGTCTGGATCAATGGACTCTTCCACAATGATCTTATAGTGCCACATGTGCTGAGCTTCGCACTTGTAAGGGACGTCGTTGTCCTGAAAGTCTGCTCTGAAGTGACTCATCTTGGCAACCCTTGGTACAGCCTGCTTCCTGCCTGCTTGCCTCATAACTTGGATAGGGACATAAGGGTATATTCCCCTCAACCCAATCAGCACCAAGTGTGGAGCGTCCCTTGATCTGATGATGAACTCGTCAGTTGTGAACCATTCAAACATCCATTGCACTTGTTCCTCGGTCAGATTGTCGAAGAACTCTACCAATTCTTTGGCACTTTCCGGTTGCGCAAACCTGTCCGGAATGTAAGTCATCCGCTTGGGGTGATGGAAGGCAATATGGTCGTTCCAAGCCCTTCGCGGAATTTCTTGGCAATACTGGCCCCTTTGAACATGTTCTAATAACGACAACTACAGCAACATGTTACAACCCTCGAAATGCTTGATCCCCCTTTGACAGCGCTCCAGAGCCCTGTAGATGTCGGCTATAATCATAGGGACCATAGTGTATGTCTGTCCATTGATCCCTTCCATCAAAGTCTTGGTGACCAGTGCCAATCTAGTATGGATTGTTTCCCTTTTCATCGGGAACACTATCAGGCCCAAGAAGCACACAATGAACACGAACTCTCTGCGATGGATGTGTCCCAGAGAAGTGATAGAAAGCTCATCATGGAAGGTACGGTAGGACTTGCTATGGCCATATCTCTCGTACAGGTATTCGAAGGGTATGTAGGATTTCTTTAGGCATTCCAAGTTAGCATTTTTCTTCAGCCCCATCATCTTTAGGAACCCTTTACCAATAGGGTTCTCCGGTACCAACAACCCAGGGCTATCCCAAGTCAGTCCCCCAATTTCTTTTAGGAGTGGTGTCATTTCCATATCACCGAAACGGAACACAGCCCATTCACTGTCCAAGAACAAAGTGGCAGCCTCGATCAACATATTGTTTGGCTGAATGTCTAGTAGAGAAGGTAAATTTCCCAGGTGCTTTCTCACGTGTTTCTTGTCACTTGAGGAAAGGTCCTCCCACCAATCTAATAGCAATGGTGGAATGTTGCCCACCATGCCGAATCTGGGGACCTCATGCCTCATTTTCTGCAAAACAAAAAAGGTTAGGCCCTTTTCCCCACCAAACTCGACTATTTGTGCATTCATGATTAGCATATTGGCATTTAGTTGTCCAAATTAATGCACAAAACGTGATTATGTCCGCTGGGATTATGGAAACCCCGATGGACTTTTGGATAAGGCTCGTCTTAAAGGATTAGTATCTGGACAACATATTAATCCGACTAGGTTTGACTATGATGCACGCACAATTACGATAAGAGTAAGGTTACTATAGGGGTCTAGACTGGTACCCTCAAGCGGACAACTTGAGGGGGAAAGGCACGGAACCATCGACTGCACCGCTGATCGTCTAGATTTACCGCAAATAAGCCTTTCCGAATTTAAGGGTAATAAATTGGAAGAGCGCAACCACTCATCAAGCGTTGCTATAGGATTTGATAAGCACGAGTGGAATATGATGTGGGGCATGATTTATGCAACAATAAACAGCATATTGTCAAGTATTTGCACGTAAAAAATGATAAATGCAGTATTTAAATAATTGAATGACAGTTACGAAAAAAAGAAAACAAAGAGACAAGTCAGTTTCAGGAAATAAAAGAAATCATAAACAATCAGTTAAATCCAAATAAAGGGGAGAGGGTACACGGGATAAAGCATGTTTAAGACTAATTCAAAAAAGAAGTTCGTTATGGTAAGAGCCTAAAATTTCCCCAGCAGAGTCGCCATGCTGTCGCGCCCCCTTTTTTTCCCCATTTTGCGGGGAAAGTCTGGGTTTCGACATTCATGGGGGAACAACTCCTTTCCTTTTGGGAATTGGGTATTTGAAGAGTTGCCACCTAACGGATTATGGTGCGTTAGGGCACCTAGAGCGATTAACTCTTGTGACTAGATTACATTACCAGAGATTAGGGTAAGGGCTCGAAATTACCTTGAGGGGAAGGTGTTAGGCACCCCTCGCGGTCCACAACGGTGAGTCCCGGCCGAACTTAAACTATATGAATTAGTCCATTAACAAGCAAGCAAGTATTTTCAAATAAAGTGGCTTTCCCCATCTAAATGCATATATAGTCAAGGAAGTTTAAATAATGATGGTAACGAGATTTGGACAGATTATGCATACGTAAAGAAAAGGAAGTTTAGAGAATTTAAAGACATATGGATTTTGGAAAGGGAAGTCCTAGGTTGATTAGCCTACAAGATCATACTCATGCAATGCCCGGTAATGACTCCTCAATGAGAGGGGCTACACGTGACATTAACGCGCAGATCATCATATCCTTTTACTACCCATTACCCTCCCCTTAGTGGTTATATAAGCGAGTTTTATTAACAACCTCTAAGCGTGCTGCTACCCGTCCCTTCCTTATGGTCCTGGAGGAATTAGGGACCTCTAAACCTGGACAGTTCTAGATAGCCTATGGTTTTTAAAATGTAAAAATCTAGGCGACAGGCAAATAATATATCGGACAAGCAAATAAGGACGAGCAGTTAGAAGGATCACATTTACCTCCGCATGTATATAGGCAAACATACAGCACGTCTAAAACACAGGTTTTGAAGAAAGTTCAGAAATCCTAAGAACATGGTATCTAGATGAATGATACAGATTCAGGATATGCATAAGGAAAGTGGCAGAATCCTAACCAATTTGCCTACTGGCTTTATAGCCTGTTAATCCTGGATAATCTCACATATAAACAAAATCGGTTTCACATTTATTTAACGCCCTAAGGCTTGCCTAAGTATGTATATGCAGTCACAATTCTGGAAAACATTTTGAAGTCCTCTATCCTATAGGCATGCTTTCTAATGATATTAATTAACAAGCGTTGATGACTATTAAAGAAACGAGTAGGATAATTAATTAAACTGATTCAGAACTTATAGGCGTGAGTTCTAATTAAACTGATTTTCGATCATATAGGCATGATTTCTATAATTAAAACTGATTTTAGATCCTATACGCATGATTTCTAAAAAGACAAATTTGAATATATGCCGTAATGGAAACTGAACCTTAGTTATTTTATTCCCTATAGGCATGGTGTCTAATCATGTAAAGTAAAGCAGGCAGAACTTATTTGACCAAAGCAAAACCCTATAGGCATATTATCTAACAAAACACATTTGAACCAAAACGAACCCTATAAGCATGTTATCTAACAAAACACATTTGAACCAAAATGAACCCTATAGGCATGTTATCTACCCAACTTTACCCACAGTATACAGCTACCATCCTATTTCACTAGTTACCCCAATATTTGTTTACAATTAATTATTATAGACTAATGATTGAATAAAAATTACATAAATAGAGGATATATAAGCTATAGGGAGCCTGAAGTAGGCCTAAAGCAAATCCTGGTGCACCAGGCCTTCACTAGTCTCAGATGCCCAAGATTCATTGCCACATTTGTGTCCAAGTCTGTCAGAGTTCCCTAAGGACCTCAAGGATCCCTGCAGTGCTCACACCCAGACTTTCTCAAATAAAGACTGATTATGTGCACTGAGGATGAGCCAGCCCTGATATGCCAGAATTCAGAGAGATCTCAGGGACCTCTAAGCAGTACACATACCAGGGGGGCGGGACTTAATAAGCTAAGAATAAGTGTGAGTGCTTGACATGATTTGAAAGATTTTTGGTAAACAGTATGAAGAGGTTCTTAGAAATGAATAGATTTTATGAAAAACTAGTGCTAATTTGGAGGTAAAACAACTTAAGAAAAGGATGGAAAACACTTTAAGTCAAATACAAATCACAGAACAACCATTATTAAGAATCACTTGGCAAGCAGGTTTCACATAAGGAGAGAGGGGTTGGGGACACACAGAGTACACCTTAGTGTATAATGGAGCACATAAACAACAGGGTGCACAGAATTCTCAAGGGGTTCTACGGAATTAACAGGTTAGCTGTAAGGTAGGCCATTGCAACATAGAGCAAGGATCACAGTAAAGCTACATTGAAAAAACATGAACACTGGACATAACCAACTACACAACTTAGAGTTGCTTGAAGGATTAGATGACTTAACATGAGCAAAACAGAATGGACCAGAACCTGAATGGATAGGCTAGGCAAATATCAACAGGTAGACATAGTGTAGGCATGCTGAACAAAATAAGATTTAGACATACTAAATAAACAATAGGCATGCAAGCATAAATTTAGACGTGCTAATCACACATGGAACCAGGCAGAACATAGGCATGTTAGTAGACAGGCAAGTAAGTTGAGACATGCTAATCACATATTGAACAAGGTGTATTAGGCATGCTGGATAAGAAGTAAATAGAAGCAGGAATGAACTCAGAACTGATGAACTAAGGCAGTAAATAAACACATAAGTTTAGATTCTAAAATTTAACCAGAGGCATACCAGTTAGGGAAAGAGAAAACAAGATATAAGACGGGTGTTGTGCAATTTCCAGCCTTGGCTTACAGCCGGCTAGACTAACAAAGATCACAAGTAGCAGGAAGAACATATAACTTTTTAGAGTGCAAGAGTAGTTGATGAACTAATGTTCGTGTCTAAGAAATTAAAATAAAGAGTTTATATAGTAGTTCAAGAGTAGAGCAAATAAGGTAAAGTAATTAATAATTAGCAATTAAGGGATCTCAGAATCAATCACACAAAGGTTCAGCATAGTCTTCTCCTTTAAATAAGGAAAATTAGCCAACGTTAATGACATGAACTAGTTAAGGAAAAAGGTTCAATCAGACTGAGTAAAGAAGTAAAGAATCAGAGGCCTTATTAAGGAAAGGAGTTCAATTCAAAATAAAATAAAGAACTTCAGAATAAAATAGTCAAGGGTTTAATTAAGGAAAGAATCATGTAAAGAATCAGTAAATATATGGTAGTCAAATAAGGCAAGAATGACTAATTAAGGTCATAAACACGGAAATAACCAAGAATCATTCACACGAATTTTTTAACAGAGCAAATCACTCAACAATTCTGGAAAGAACATATCAATTCCCATAAAAAAATAGGTTGAGTAAAACTTTTAGGAACACAGAGAAATTAGACGGAAAATAATTCGAAACCCTAATTTGAAAACACTTAAAGAAAGAAAAACTTGAAAGCATGTCAACACATAGAGATTCGAACAAACAGAAATCATAGAAATCATAACCTGAAGTATCGTAGTGTTTAAAAAACCGGTTAGTAGTAAATGAGTCAAAGAAAATAAAAGAATAGCCATGGAATTTTGAAAATACTTCAGATAGCCAGAAGTTCGACCAACAGACAACAAGAAAACAAACCCTAATATAACAAAAATGTTCAAAAATTGATTAATCAGTAAAGAAATGAAAGAGCCTTAAGGACAGAGCAATGACGAACTGAAATCACTCCAGATCTACAAGGATCTGGACGGATTCAAGTCCAAATGCTAAGTTTCAAAGAAAAAGAGAGGGTAAAGAGAATTTGACCCTTGAATCAAAGATTTGATTCGTGAAACTTTGATAGAAAGCACCCACAGACCATAGACAGGCTCTTTGAAGAGTCTTGAATGAGATATGGACCAGATCTCTTCGAGGTCCTTCTACGAAACCACACAATCTAGCAACCAGGGGAGATAGGAGACAAGCAGAGGCCTCGTACAGCCATGGGAAGCCATAGATCGAGTAGGAATCAAGGGGATTAAAGCTGGTTCAGGGTGGCAGCGGATAGGGTTAGGTTTGGTTTCAGAGAGAATTAGAGATGAGAGGGTTTCATGGCCGTTGTTTGGTGAGAATGGCTAGGTTTGGGGGGGGGGAGGGGTCGTTTGGTTAAATTTGGTAAGAAGTGAGGGTGGACGTTGATCTCTATGATCAACGACCAGGATTTAGTGGGTTTGGGGCCGAGTAGGATTTTGTTTGGGCCTGGTCTTTGTGGGCTAGGGATTTGAATTGTTTAATTTAGGCTAAATCCGAAAAATAAGAAGGCCATTAATTAAATAACCATTTAATTGATAAAACAATTTTTAAAAATAACTAATAGGTTGTAAAAAATGATTTTCAAGCCTGGAAATATTTTAAAATATTTACTTAATATTTTAAAAATGTAAAAGACTATTTTCTGATAAAATAGTATAATAATACATGCACGGGCTATAATTGCAAAGTAATTACAATTACATCCTACAAATACAAATGTGGCTATTCGTGCAATAATTGAAACTTAATACAAATGAAAATGATAAAATTAAGCCACAAAAGTTATTATAAAACTATTTGTGATGCAATAAGTGATTGTTTTATAAATAAAATGCTGGGATAAATTAATTAAAATATTTTAAAAAATGCAGAAATTGTATGAAAAAAACTAATTGATGCCATGGCATAGTTTTGAAAATATTATAGGGAAAAATTGGGTATCAACACTTGTATGGTTGGACGTGAGTGAATGGGTGTTCGTATTTTGTGACTTTTACCCGATTTCGAGATGTAGGACCGGGGAGACTTTTAGGGCGATTTTCTAATTTCTCACTTTAGCTTTGATTTCATTAACTAGATTTGTTTCTTCTAGTTATATTTATGATATGTAATTGACTTTGGCTAGATTTGGGCCATCGGAGTCGGATATTTATGGAAAAGGCATTATTACCGATTGATTGAGTTTGGTTCGAGGTAAGTGGCTTGCCTAACCTTGTGTGGGAGAAATTCCCCTTAGGATTTGGTGTTGTTATGATATGTGAGCGTCGTGTACGCGAGGTGACGTGTGCTTACATGAGCTATTTGTTGAAAACCTTGATTTTTACTGAATAATAGCCTGTTTTCATATTATCTGAGTATATTAGTATGTGTGGTTATCCTGTTAGCCTAGAATAACATGTCTACGTGTCACGACCCCAAGACCAACCCGGTCGTGATTGCTCCTATCATGGAACTAGGCCAGCCGACACAAACCCAAAACCAATCAGTATTTCAATTCTTAGGATACAGTGCGGAAAGAAAGCCCTACACCGGGGTGTCACTAGTCATGAACATCTACTACAACAGTCTGACAACCTCAAGACCAACATGGTCGGGGAAAATCACAAAACACACTAAGGGAGAATAAGGAGGGAGAAAAGCAGGGCCGCGATGGACATGCCGCTACCTTGCTAACTCCGATGAACATGCCACCGAGCTCAGAATATACCTGGACCTGCACACAAGATGCAGGGAGTAATGTGTGTACGCCAACTTAGTAAGTTATAAAAGTAAATAAAGATTGAGCAGTAAGAAATCACGTAATCCACGTCCTAGCACCACAGTGGTTGCAGTATGTTTCCAAAACAGGATACAAATCAAATCATCTCGTTAAACTCCAATTTCAATAAAATTCTTTGAAAAATATCTTCTAACAATTTCAATAGAGGTTCAACGTAGTTTATAGTGAAAGTGATGAAAATCGTAATCGGCCCCTCGGGCAAAACATAGTTCGTATACAGCCCCTCGGGCAAACATAAATCATAAATGGCCCTTCGGGCAAAACCTCTCGGTCATTCATATACATCACATAATATGAAAATCTGAGTGGAAATAACAAAACCAAATCAGTAATTTAATTCCAAACATCTCGTAAAGATCAAGTTTCAATGAAAGTTGTTCAAAACATTTGTTTAACCTTTTCAATAGAGGCTCAGTATAAACATGAGTGAAAATAATAATTCCATAAGACAAGCCCCTCAGGCAAAGTATCACTCGTATATATGTATATATAGCCCCTCGGGCAACCCTCTCAGTCACTCATGACTCAAGTCTCATCAATCAACGCTGACCCTCAGCACTTACGCTCAATAGGTACCTTATAATAACCGCTACGGCGTGCAGCCCGATCCATTGATATATAGTCGACTGTGCTCACTGGGGGTGTGCATACTCCGGAAGGGCTCCTACAGCCCCAGCGCTATATCGCTGCGGCGTGCAGCCCGATCCATATATTGTTGCGGCATGTAGCCCGATCCATATATATATATATATATATATATCGCTGCGGCGTGCAGCCCAATCCATAGATATATAATCCTCATAACCAGGCCCTCCGCCTCTCTCAGTCATCAACCTCACAATTAGGCCCTCGGCCTCTCTCAGCCATTAACCTCACAAGCCACTCGGACTATCAGTAAAACACGGCGTGCAGCCCAAAACATCACTTATAGTATCAAAACTGAGTAAATAAGGCTGAGTTATGAAATTAGTAAAAGACAGCATAATTGAGTACAAATATTAAGTCAAAAAAGTGAGGAATAGTGGTAAAAGCTCCTAAGGGTCCAAATAGTTGGCACGAGGCCCAGATATGGCATTCAACGCAAAACATAATAATACTTTCCAATACACAATAGAATCAAATAGTTTTCAATCCAAGTACGCGACTCAATAGTCGTACGGGATGGACCAAGTCACAATCCCCAACGGTGCACGATCCCACGCTCGTCATCTAGCGTGTGTGTCACCTCAAAGTAGCACAACGATGTGAAATTCGGGGTTTCATACCCTCAGGACAAGATTTACAATCATTACTTACCTCAATACGGACAAACATCTACACCGCGATGCCCTTGCCGCTCGATTCGGCCTCAAATCACCTCGAATCTATCAAAAATCAGAATCATATCATCAATACATGCCAAAGGGACAAAGCCCAGGCGAAAATTATCAAATTAAACTCAAAATCCCGAAATTGGCAAAACCCGACCCCCAGGCCCACGTCTCGAAATCCGATAAAAATCACATCAATAGAATCCTCATCCTCCCACGAGTCTATACATACCAAGATCATCAAATTCGGACCTCAAATGGCCTCTTAAATCCCCAATTTAACTCTCCAATTTCAAGCCCTAATTTTCCCGCTAATTTTCATGATTAAACAATGAAACAATCACCATAAACGCAAAATGCAAAGCCCAAGTATCTAACCTCTCTGGAAACATTTGATTCCCCCATGAAATCACAGTTTGGAGCTCGAAAATCGACCAAAAATGGTGAAGAAATGACTGAAAATTGCGAAGGAGCCTTTATATACATTCTGCCCAGCCCTTCTGCATCTGCGGTCCCCATTACGCATTTGCAGGGCCGCATCTACGCTAAAACCTCCGCTTCTGCGGAATCTCATAAAAAGTCATTTCCGCTTCTGCGATTGCCTGACCGCACCAGTGGTCATCGCAGACGCATGGTCCAAACTGCACTTGCGACCCCTGCTGCGCATATGCGCCTCTCTTCCGCTCATGCGGAGCTCGCACCTGCGGTCCCCAATCTGCAGGTGCAGATATACAAGAAGCAGCAATACCAGCTGCAATTTCCCAAGTTCAAACTCTCCGAAAACTACCCCCACAATCATCCCGAGGCCCCCGAGACCTCAACCAAAAATACGAACATGTCACATACCATCATTCAAACTCATACCAACCCTCGGAACACTCAAAACGACACCGTATCACCAAATCACCCTCGGATTCAAGCCTTAGGATTTCAAAAACATCCGAATTCCGCAACCGATCCAAAAACCTATCAAACCTCATCCGAATGACCTGAAAGTTTACCCACACGTCACAAATGACACAACGGACCTACTCCAATTTTCGGAATTCCATTCCGACCTGATATCAAGACTTTCACTGCCGACCTGAAAATGCCAAATTTCTAATTTTGCCAATTCAGGCCTTAATCTACCACGGACCTCCAAAATACATTCCGAACACGTTCCTAAGTCCAAAATCATCCAAACGAGCTAACCAAATCATAAAATTCAAATTCGATATCGAATACTAAAAAGTCAAGACTTGGTCAAACCTTTCAAATTTAAAGCTTCAAGCTGAGAATCATTCTTCCATATCTGTTCCGATTAACCTAGAAACCACAACCGACTATTTACATAAGTCATAATACATCATGCGGGGCTGGTCATGCCCGAGAACTGGCGAGCGAAGTGCAAATGCTCAAAACGACCAGTCGGGTCGTTACATCCTCCCCCAATTAAACATACGTTCGTCCTCGAACGTGTCCAGAGTTGTTTCGAAAACCATTAAATCGTTGCGTAACCTTACCATGCACACACTCGGGGGTGATCCCACGTCACCCTATCTCGTATAGGTCCGATAGCAATTTCACAATCCAACCTAGCCCATAAACCTTAGAACTAAATTTCCACCTCCGAAATTATCTATAAGATCATAATCTCACATCTACACACCGAATAAGTCTGAACACGCTGTATCAAGGCATAATCACAATTCAAGATGGAAATCATAGGATATACCATACCACTCGAACACTCAAAGCGAAAACTTCAAATCACAACAACTGCTCAAAACATTTGATACCGATAATAAACCTCTAACAAATAAAGCCTCATTCCAACACTTTCGTACTGCCAACGATGAATGAAACATGCATAAAGTCATAACCATTCCTCCGATCAACCATTTATGAAGCTCCTTCTCCTTCGGCAAGGACCTCAGTAAATTTCTAAGCCGAACATCGATATTATCCTTCCAACACGCTGAAATCGAATCCGTTAGTATCTATCCTAGGTCCAATGACCTCAACTCATCCAACACGACTATTCTGGTGACATGACACATCAATACAATCTAAGGCCACAACCCGTGCAATCCGCGCACCAATAAGAAACAATCCGAACGTACTCAAATCATGAAAACTGACTCTAATGAGAGGGCTGTACCGCAAGCTCACCAGTAACATTACAACACGATGCTAAGAAATCACACATTGTAGAACCAGAACACACGAATCTAACCCGAAGGATCCTACCTCCATATAACTTCGCTGTTGTGCGCGACCCTTTCCAAACACTGATTAACATGAATCACCTCAAGCCACCAGGCTCAAAGCCAACAACCACACGCCGTTTGATGTCTAGTACCAATAGTGAATCACCATAACTACGGAGAGCAAACGAAGCAATGTCATACCAGTCCAAGAGAACATATCCAATGAGCAATCAATCATGCAACACCAAAATACACGTCTTACTCAAATTTTGCTATAAAGCCCATATGGAACCGCACGATATGTGCATATAACCAACAAATCACAAGTCTTCGTAACACAGAAGAGTAACTCATAGATAACTCCAGAACACGAATAAGCTCAACAACAATCGAATGGCACATCTCTTAACAATAGCAGTTCGTAGACAACAAATCCAACCCTGTGCAGAACACACATCCATGTTGGGTTTACTAATGAACCACAAATCAACTCTAGTCAAACACAACAGATAAATAACACTATGAAAGTCCACAGTGACTGAATTAGAACACTTACTATCCTCTGACTAATCTTACCTACATTTTCATAGTCCACAACCACGAAACCATCTACTCATAAAAACTCTCAGCCTCCAAATCCATTAGAACATACGAATCACTATTTCTGGTCTCCACTCCACCGCCTGAATATCCATACTTCTCCGATTACACGGTCATCCTACGAGGAATACTCCTAAAAAAAATTCTGTGCCACAAGGAAAAAATTTGAACTCCAGCAATTGATCAAACAAGAGAGTGCCCCAATACCAAAGAAGTATCCATAGCTCAATCACATTGCCCTTTCTGAAATGTATACCCTCATTAAGCCACACCAATTAGCAATATCATTTGTCTAATTATCTGAAACTGCCCATGCTGCCTAAGAATTTATGAATTCCTTTCAGAACTGAACTGTGACCTTACACATGCAATCTCAACCCTACACAACATACCGCATATACCATGCCATCCTATGTCAAATATGAGGACTTCATAATCCATTTCGAGCCACAAGCAACTACGTACTCAACTAGCCAAGAAATTTCCATTTAATCCCATCTAGGAGAAAATCACTATACATCACATGCTCCTCCCTCCAGTAGAAGATATACATCTCTAACCGTGGTAGAAATCATCAAAAAAAAACTCTACGAATCCCATTTGCACAAAACCGAACTATTAGGACTGACTCATTCTAACTCAACCAAGCTATGCAAGCCATCAAAACCTAAGAGCATTGCCACGAAACACCTGTAGAAACCCACCGCATCATAAGCGCCCAAAAACCGATCATATCCATTACCATGCCGATCTAAACTACTACCAAGCTGTCCTAATTCTTTGAGTTCCGTTCGAATAACCTTCCATTTGATACTTCTCCTCGCCATAATACTGCAAACCCTCAGCTCCGACTCACCACACGAGACCCGAGCATAAGACTACACCGCCCTAAGGCTCATAAACCAGTGCATTTTTCTGAAGTACCCCCAAAAGTACCACAACCGAGATACTCACTCTGAAGAGATCATTATGAGAATCTAAAGCCATTACCTTCGCTTTCCTGACACTGGTATGTAGAATCCATGATGATAGAGAAATGCCACAAGTCTTGACATTCTCCCATATAAATCCTAGTTTCTAGCCAACACACATCCTGAAAATTCCTAATTACTACATGTAAATCTTGAATCCTTCAAAACCATTCTCAGGAGTCATCCACTCTGCTCAAATCTCAGTTAGACTGATCAAATGGACCGAATGACCTGTGCCCCATTAGCACTCCAACACCCAAAGAAGTAACCCATTCTTCTAAGTCGCCGAGCGATTTTCCCTACTCCCTACACGTTACATTCCTCACAAACAACAACTAAATAAGCCAATGTTCCTCATATGCCCATAAAGCATAACACAACCCTTGTCCAAAAATTTTCTTTACCCAAGTCATCATCGATCTCAACCTGTGTAAGCCATAACTGATTCACTAGCATACCCCAAATTGGGACCAACACAACACATAACTGTGCAATCAACTGATCAATAGCAGACTCCCCCACTTGGCTCAAAGCCATAGATCAAAACACACAATAACTTACAATGTCTATACTCTATTACTGCCATAATACCATAGTGAGATTAAACTCAATCCCTCATAAGCTCATGCAACACAAACCATCTAGTGATTCAAATCATCTGCAAATCTCGCATTCACCCTCGTAACAGTCAAGCCCATTCTCATAAGCGATCCAAACTCAAATTTTACTACATATGGTTCACTAGTAAAAGAAAACTCACTACTAAACAACATAGGGATCACACACCCTTAGGACACCCTCCATGAGATAACCCACCTGCTTAGCCTTAAACCGGTATCTCTCTATACTCTTCCATATTCATAACTATTACACAATCACTTAATCTTCCTAAGTATGAACTCATATCACAACATGAAATTTACGTCACTTCCCAACTAGGCAACATGAAAAGGTCCTTCAACACACCCACAACTCGGGGTTATGCATCAAAACACGATGGAATTCAAGCACCAGATAGTTGTTTCTACCCTCAAGCAGACTCTTCTCGTCATATTCAAATCATATTAACACATCTCGCAGTCATATCATACTCACCACGTAGAAAACCAGTCATCACATCCCCTAATAGGGACACTATCAACCATATAAATCCGGCAATACGGGCTCACACAATCAACAACTTAGTGCTCAAGCTACAGGCAAAGCCCGGCCTAAAGTCCTCCTAACTGGCCCAACATCAACACACATAAATCAAATCTCGCCCCTTGATCAGGGAATCATAAGCCGTCGACGCACAACCGATACCGAGTGCTCATGCGCGCATATGAACGCATGGAAGGAATTCAAAGAGTTACATTTCAAGCTGAATCAATGACGCGCGATAAGAATTCAAGAATGTGGGATTTCCTAAAGGTTCTACAGCCTCTCGAGGATAAATACAGACATCTCTGTACCGATCCGCGAGACTCTACTGAACCTACTCATGACTCGTGAGACCTATGTAACCTAGGCTCTGATACCAACTTGTCACGACCCCATAACCAACCCGGTCGTAACGGCACCTATCATGGAACTAGGCTAGCCGACACAAACCCAAACCTATCAGTATTTCCATTGTTAGGATAAAATCAAATCTATTTAACAATTAACCTTTATATAGAGTTTTAAACAAAAGAACAGTGCGGAAAGAAAGCCCGACATCAGGGTGTCACTAGTCATGAGCATCTACTACAACGGTCTGACAACCTCAAGACCCACATGGTCGGGGAAAAACACAAAATACACTAAGGGAGAATAAGGAGGGAGAAAAGCAGGGCTGAGATCGAAAGGCAGCTAGCTACCTTGCTAACTCCGATGAACATGCCACCGAGCTCAGAATATACCTGGATCTGCACACAAGGTGTAGGGAGTAATATGAGTACGCCAACTCAGTAATTAATAAAAGTAAATAAAGACTGAGCAGTATGAAATCACGTAACCCATGTCCTAGCACCGCAGTGGTTACAGTATGTTTCCAAAACATGATACAAATCAAATCATCTCGTTAAACTCCAATTTCAGTAAAATCCTTTGAAAAATATCTTCTAACAGTTTCAATAGGGGTTCAATGTAGTTTATAGTGAAAGCGATGGAAATCGTAATCGGCCCCTCGGGCAAAACGTAGTTCGTATACAGCCCCTCGGGCGAACATAAATCATAACCGGCCCTTCGGGAAAAACCTCTCGGTCATTCATATACATCACAAAATATGAAAATCTCAGTGAAAAAAAAACCAAATCAGTAATTTAATTCCAAACATCTCGTAAAGATCCAGTTTTAGTGAAAGTTGTTCAAAACATTTGTTTAACCTTTTCAATAGAGGCCCAGTATAAAGATGAGTTAAAACAGTTATCATAAGACAAGCCCCTCAGGCAAAGCATCACTCGTATATATGTACATATAGCCCCTCGGGCAAGCCTCTCAGTCACTCATGACACAACTCTCATCAATCGGCGCTCACTCTTAGCACTCACGCTCAATAGGTACCTTATAATAACCACTGCGGCGTGCAACCCGATCCATAGATATATAGTCGACTGCACTCACTGGGGGTGTTCAGACTCCGGAGGAACTCCTACAAGCCCATCGCTATATCGTTGCGGCGTGCAGCCCGATCCAAGCATATCGTTGAAGCGTGCAACCCGATCCATATATTATTGCGGCGCGCAGCCCGATCCATAGATATATAAACCTCACAACCAGGCCATCAGCCTCTCTCAGTCATCAACCTCACAATCAGGCCCTCGGTCCCTCTCAGTGTCACGACCCCAGTTCGCCCTCCGTGAACTATCGTGATGGCACCTAGTCTCTGCGACTAGGTAAGCCTAACAAATTGCGGAAAAAGAAACAACAGAATAAAACTAGCCAAAAGTGTAAAAATAACAAAATAAAGCATTTAAGATGCCGCTCGGCATATATAATACTACTCTCAAACTGAAACTACATTTCCCAAAACCCGGAATCTCATGAAATCACAAGCTATGAAATAACTATGAGGTGTTCTAACTCCGGAGTGTCTAAACGAAAGAAGAAGTACAGAAGGGCTATTACTAAAAGAGAGAGAGTAGATAGGGACTCCTCGGTCTGCGGATGCGACAGATATACCTCAAAGTCTCTAGATATCGCCTCGCCTCGCTAACGATATGGCATAGTCGAGGTACCTGGATCTGCACCCGGAAAACATGTGCAGGAAAGGGCATGAGTACAACACAGCGGTACCCAGTAAGTGCCAAGCCTAACCTCGGTCGGGTAGTGACGAGGAAGGTCAGGGCCCTACAACTTAACAATATATAAGACAAAGTAAGACAGTCTAAGGTGCAACAGTATAATCAAACATATCAATAATGAGAAGAAAACACAGACAATACACACTCAGTACACAGAAATATCGACAGGGGTCTCCCGGGAACCCGTCCCGTAGTCCCAAATGTAAATACTCGGGGATCTCTCAGTATCCCCAGGATCTCTCAGTATCCTCAATATATGTGCTGGGGATCTCTTGGTATCTCGAGGATCTCTTACTATCCTCAATATATGTGCTGGGGATCTCTTGGTATCCCGAGGATCTCTTAGTATCCTCAATATATGTGCTGGGGATCTCTTGGTATCCCGAGGATCTCTTCGTATCTTCAATATATGTGTTGGGGATCTCTTAGTATCCCGAGGATCTCTTAGTATCCTCAATATATGTGCTGGGGATCTCTTGGTATCCGGCACTACAATCCAAATCAATATATGTGCCGGGGATCTCCCGGAATACTCATCCGTAGTCCCAAAATAAAACACAACAATCTCAAAGAAAGAATCAACAATTTTAGTCAAGTCCGTACCAAGAAAACAGAGATTTCTATTCTAACATGCTTCACAGAATTCACGTAAACAATTTAAGCAGATAGGACAGTCAATTCACTTAGGCATGCTTCCCTATACTACACAATATGCTTAAAGTACAAGTAATGTTCAAGAAGAAAGAAAACACAGTTAACTTAATTAATGAAAATGGGTTTCGAACAATTAGCACGTGTACGCACTCGTCACCTCACGTACATGGCATTCATATAACAACAATACCAAATCCTAGGGGGAATGTCCCCCACACAAGGTTAGACAAGCCAATTACCTCGAACCAGCTCAATCAACTCAATACCACGTTCTTGCCACGAGTATCCGACTCCAAATGGCCCAAATATATTCAAAGTAATTGCATAATATAATTATAACTTCAAGTAACTAATTCAACTAATTAATTCGAAGCTAATACGCGAAATTAGGAAAAATGACCAAAATGCCCCCCAGGCCCACGTCTCGAAATCATGTAAAATTTACAAATTCAGAATCCTCACCCCAATCAAAACTCGAAAATTACGCCTAAGAACTTTCCCAAATTTTCCCCCAATTTCTCACCCCAAATCCGAAATTAGATGATGAATTCACGTTTAGATTAATGGGTTATAATCAAAAAGGAGTTAAGAATCATTACCCGCAAACTCCCTCTGAAAATCTCTCCAAAATTCGTCTTCTACTGAGCTCCCAATTCAATTTTGTGATATGAACCCAAAACCCTCGATTTTGAACTTAAACATTCTGCCCAGTTATTTCCTTCATCGCGATCGCGAAGCACAAAAGCCAACTGCCCTCATTTAACCTTACGCGATCGCAACAAACACCACGTGATCGCTAAGCTAAACCTCACAGACCACTCGATCGCAACCAACTCCACGCGATCGAGAAGCTACACTACACGGACCCACGCGATCGCAACACGCCTCACACGATCGCGTAGGGTAGCTCTACCTCAGCCCCCAAATAAGCCTACGTGATCGCGGCCCCTTATACCTGATCGTGAAGAACAAAAGGTCAGCAACAGACTTGAAGAAAAATCTGCAACTCCTCAACATGCAATTTGATCCGTTTAACCACCCGAAACTCACCCGAGGCCCTCGGGACCACAACCAAACATGCCAACATATCCTATAACCTCATTTAAACTTGTTTCAACCTTCGAAACGCTCAAAACAACATCAAAACACCAAAATCACATCGGATTCAAGCCTAAGAAATCTAAAAACTTCCAAATTCCGCTTTCGATCAAAAAGTTCTTCAAACCTCGTCCGAATGACCTGAAATTTTGCACACACATCACAAATGACACAATCGACCTACTCCAACTTGCGAAATTCCATTCCTACCCCGATATCAAAATCTCACTATCGAACCGGAAACTTCAAAAATTCGACTTTCGGCATTTCAAGCCTAATTAAGCTACGGACCACCAAGAAAAATCCGAACACACCCATAAGACCAAAATCACCTAACGGAGATAACGAAACCAACGGAATTCCATTCCAAGGCCGTCTTCACACTGCTCCGGCTACGGTCCAAATTCTAAACTTAAACTCTCATTTAGGGACTAAGTGTCCCAAAACACTCCGAAACTCCAAATAAATCCTCCCGGAAACTCACAATAGCAGAAACAAACACGGGGAATGCATTTAATAGGGGATCGGGGCGTTAAATTCTTAAAACGATTTGTCGGGTCGTTACACTCAGCCATTAACCTTAAAAGCCACTCGAACTATCAGTAAAACAAGGCGTGCATCCCAAAACATCACTTATTGTATCAAAACTGAGTAAATAAGGCTGAGTTATGAAATCACGAAAACACAGCATGACTGAGTACAAATATTAACTCAAAATAGTGAGGAATAGTAGTAAAAGCCCCTAAGGGTCCAAATAATTGGCACGAGGCCCAAATATGGCATTCAACTCAAAACATAATAATACTTTCCGAAATGCAATAGAATTAAATAGTTTTCAATCAAATACACGACTCAATAGTCGTACGGGACGGACCAAGTCACAATCCCCAAAGGTGCACGGCCCCACGCTCATCATCTAGCGTGTGTGTCACCTCAAAGTAGCACAACGATGTGAAATTCGGGGTTTCATACCCTCAGGAGAATATTTACAATCATTACTTTCCTCAATCCGGACAAACATCTACATCGCGATTCCCTTGCCGTTCGACTCGGCCTCAAATCACCTCGAATCTATCCAAAATCAGAATATCATCAATACATGCCAAAGGGACAAATCCCACGCGAAAATTATCAAAGTAAACTCAAAATCCCAAAATTGGCCAAACCCGACCCCCGGGCCCACGTTTAGGAATCCAATAAAAATCACATCAATAGAATCCTCATCCTCCCACGAGTCTATACGTACCAAGATCCACAAAATCGGACTTCAAATGGCCCCTCTAATCCCCAATTTAACTCTCCAATTTCAAGCCCTAATTTTCCCAACTCTTTCTCTAATTTTCCCACTAATTTTCATGATTAAACAATGAAACAATCACCATAAGCACAAGATACAATGCCCAAGTCGCTTGCCTCTCTGGAAACACTTGATTCCCTCTTGAAATCACAACTTGGAGCTCCAAAATCGACCAAAAATGGTGAAGAAATGACTAAAAATCGCGAAGGAGCCTTTATATACATTCTGCCTAGCCCTTCCGCATCTGCGGTCCCCATTATGCATCTGCGGGGCCGCATCTGAGCAAAAACCTCCGCTTCTGCGGAATCTCATAAAAAGGCATTTTCGCTTCTGCGGTTGCCTGACCGCACCTGCGGTCATCGTATATGCAAGGACCAAACTGCACCAGCGACCCCTGCTTCGCATCTGTGCCTCTCTTCCGCTCCTGCGGAGCTTGCACCTGCGGTCCTCGATCCGCAGGTGCGGATATAACAGAAGCAGCAATACCAGCTGCAATTTCCCAAGTTCAAACTCTCCGAAAACTATCCGAAATCATCCCGAGGCCCCCGGGACCTCAACCAAAAATACGAACAAGTCACATACCATTATTCAAACTCATACCAACCCTCGGAACACTCAAAATGATATCGTATCACCAAATCACCCTCGGATTCAAGCCTAAGGATTTCAAAAACTTCTGAATTCCGCAACCGATCCAAAAACCTATCAAACCTCATCCGAATGACTTGAAAGTTTGCACACACGTCAAAAATTACACAATGGACCTACTCTAATTTTCAGAATTCCATTCCGACCCGATATCAAGATTTCCACGGCCGATCGAAAAATGCCAAATTTCCAATTTCGCCAATTTAGGCTTTAATCTACCACGGACCTCAAAAATACATTCCGAAAACTCTCCTAAGTCCAAAATCATCCAAAGGAGCTAACCAAATCATAAAATTCAAATTCGATATCGAATACTAAAAAGTCATGACTTGGTCAAACCTTTCAAATTTAAAGCTTCAAGCCGAGAATCATTCTTCCATATCAGTTTTGATTAATCTGGAAACCACAACAGACGATTTACATAAGTCATAATACATCATGCAGGGCTAGTCATGCCCGAGAACTGGAGAGCGAAGTGCATATGCTCAGAACGACCGGTCGGGTCGTTATACTACGTGTCTTAATTGTTTATCTGAACTCTTTGCTGTATGCTTAGTGAATCCTGCATCTTTCTTAACTTATAGTTAGTCTAAATTGTAGGTTCTTTTGCTGTAACTGATATCTTTATCTGTTTGAGCTGCGTATTTACTTTGGGACTACGGGACGGTATTGGGAGAGATCCCCCCTGCACATTTACTTTTGAGATTACGAGGCGGTTCGTCGGGAGTTCTCCCTGCATATTTACTTTTGAGACTTCGAGGCGGTTCCTTGAGAGATCTCTTTGAATATTTATTTTGGGACTACGAGACGGTATCTCGGGAGACTCCCTGCTGTTTATCCCTGTGTTCTATGTTGCTACTTTGCTATGTCTTTTTTTGTTTAAATTCCAGTCTTTTATTATACTGTACACTTTCCTGCATTATTTATTACAAACCAATGGGCCTGACCTGGCCTCGTCACTACTGGACCGAGGTTAGGCTTGGCACTTACTAGATACCATTATGGTGTACTCATGCTACTCATCTTCACATGTTTTCGTGTGCAGATCCAGGGACTTCTTACCAGCCATGCCATCAGTAAGCAGCGACAGTTGGAGACTTCAAGGTATATCTGCCGTGTCCAGAAACCTCGGAGTCCCCCATCTATTCTCCCCTATGTCTATTATCTCATGTACTTCTTTTGTTAGACTCTCGTGTATAGAGATATTAGTTTTCCTTCTGTAGTTTTTGACACATGATGTTTTGGGTTTTGGGGAAACTGTGTACGTCTAGTATTTGGCTATTGTACATGTCGAGCGGCATTGTTATTGGTTATTCAGTATCTAATACAGTTAGCTAATAAGTTTACTTTCCCTTATTGTTATTTTTTTCGTAATTGTATAGGCTTACCTAGTCGTAGAGGCTAGGTGCCGTCACGACCTCTCACGGAGGGGGAAATGGCTCATGACAACAAACCAAAGGAGAAAAGATTAAACCTACATTAACTCATTCTCCACGACCAGGGCATGTATATATTTTAAAGTAAATAAATCTTATTACGAATATTATATTAAGAGAATTTATGTGCATACTAGAGAGATTAATGTTACATGATGAGTGTTTTTCACAACAATAAAAATAAATATGAGACTGTAGTCCCTAACAAAGTTAACAAATGAGTCATGTGCATGTTATGTGCATCTTTTTCCATCTGAAAGCACTACTAGGGTGAGGTATTATTTTTGCGTAAGTTATTTTAGTAAAATTGATCTATATAAAGAAAACCTAACTAAGAAGGAAATGAAGAAGTGTGTGTGCTAAAATCATGCCTAAACATGCCGAGACTAGAGTCCTCTGTCGGCCGAAGAAGCTGTAACTCGGATAAGTAAGTCCAGCAACTCAATCTCGAATAACTCCGGCAATGAGCGGAGCGACGAAGGAGGAATTATAGGTGTATCTAGCTTACTGCAAAAGTAATGGTCCAAAGAATAGTATTCAGTCTAAGCCCAAAACTTGCTGAAAAGTTTGAGCCACTATGTTAAACAGTAAAATGGGTGAGTGTGACAGTATCTTCCTTTTCCTCTTGCCTTCATTTTCCATCATGCCTGCCAACATCTACAGCTCTGATTCTGCTCCACATTTCCTCAACATCTTAAGGGACGCTTTTGCCTACTCCATACACCCTTTCTTAATGAGAAACCTCGGGGTCTCACTATGAAACAAAAGATAGTACAAGAAGTGGCAAAGCCAAAAACCCACTACCGGCAAAGGACCATCTCCAATCAAAAGGAAACGATTCACTAATTTGTTGATAAAAAAACAATAGATTCATGTAATTTAACCAAAAACGATTTAGGAATTCCTACCCCAATATTTTCCTTGAAAATCTCCCGAGAAATCGCCTCACACCGAGATCAATATTCCAAAAATGGAAAAATGAGACTTCGTCTCATTTTCTGAACTTAAATTTTGCTGCCCAAGGATTTACCCTTCACGATCGCGAAGCACAAATATTTCCAGAACAATTTATCTTTATGTGATCGCGGTCATTTCCCCGCGATCGCGATGTACAAACTTCTATTACTCTTCCCAAACTTTTCTCAGACAGCATGTAGTATATTAGCCATAAGTTTTTGTACAAAACACCAAAGGAAAAATGGTTTGCTCTAAAATCTAGACACCAAGGGCTACAACTATCATTGTCAGATCATCTCCAAGTTCCTTATAGATTGCAAGATATCAGCTTTAAAATTCGGGTCAGTGACAGCAGAAACTTCTCTATCGCAAAAAGCCTTCCGTGATCGCGATTCATAGGCTGATTTTTCCCATTTTCTCATCGCGATCACGGCCAATTCTACATGATCACAATGTACACTTCTATAGCCAAAAACCAACAACTAAAAATGGCCTAGAAATTGTCCGAAGCCACCCTGAAACTCACCCGAGCCACTCGGGACCCCGTCCGAGTATACCAACAAGTCCCATAACATGATACGAACTTACTCAAGGCCTCAAATCACACATAAAAACATCGAAATAATGAATTGCACCACAATTCAAACTTAATGAACTTTCGATCTTTCGATTTCCAAACTCGTGCCGAACTATATCAATTTAACTCGGAATGAACTCAAATTTTGCATACAAGTCCCAAATGACATAACAAAGCTACTGAAATTTCTGGAACTAAAATACGAATCCGATATCATCAAAGTCAACTCTCGGTCAAACCTATGAATATTTCAAACCTTCAAATTTCCAACTTTCACCAATTAGTGCCGAAGCCTTCTAGAAATATCCAAATGAAATTCTGGGCATACGCCCAAGTCTAAAGTCACCATCCAGACCCAACGGAATCATTAAAACGTCGATCCAATGTCAAAATACTAAAAAGTCAAACTTGGTCAACTCTTCCAACTTAAAGCTTGAATCATGAAATTCATTCTTCCAAACTAATTCCGAAATACCTAAAAACATAAACCAACGATTCAAACAGTCACAATGCATTATACGAAGCTACTCAACACTTCAAATAGTTGAACGAAGTGCAATTGCTCAAAACGACCAGTCGGATCGTTACACATAAAGACTTTCCTCATATATTATTATTATCATCGTCATCATCATCATCATCATCATCATCATCATCATCATCATTATTATTATTATTATTATTATTATTATTATTATTATTATTGTTGTTGTTGTTATTATTATTATTATTATTATTATTATTATTATTATTATTATTATTATTATTTGTCACGTCCCAAAATTCACTGGTTGGGATGGCACCTAACCCAGCCAGCTAGGTAAGCCAATTTAACAATTATCCATTTCCAATTAAATGGAAGAAATTATCTGAAACTTATACATTTCCCAAGGACTGGTAGTACAAATCATGAGCTTCTAAGAATAGAGTCTACAAAGTTGATATGAAGTAAATACATCTTCTGTTTGAAAAGTACATAAATAGAGTTTTATAGATATAAGGCTACCATGAACAAGAGGCGGCTACAACAGGACGAAGGTGCACTGATAACTAGGGATTCTAGTCCCGAAGGCTTACATGTTGTACTTGTTTGCAGGGTTTGGTCAACAAAGTGACAAGTAGTCAAAACCAGCTCAAAAAGGAGTGAAACATGCACAAGTACCAAGAACAAGTCAAGGCAATGCTGCAACATAAAATCCACTGCAGCCGCAATAGACCCACCATGGCCGCAATCCATTTAGTGCGGTCCGCGGTGGAAAAGATCAGAGAGATCAATTTTGGAAGCTCAAGCATTGCGGTCCGTGGTAGATTCTTCGCGGCCGCAGTAGCCTCACTGCTGTCGCAATCCATTTTATACGGTCCGCAGAGATGGGATTCAGAGAGCTTAGATTTTGGAAGTTGGAAGCCACTGCAGTCCGCGGTCCATTTTGTGCGGACCGCACTGAAGCCACCGCGGCCGTGGTGCATTTTATGTGGTCCGCGATGACCAGATTCAGAGACTCAAAAATTTAGCAAAAAGCCTCACTGCAGCCGCGGTGCATTTTTCCCGGTCCGCGGTACCTCCGTCAGGGGTATTTTTGTCCAGAAAATTCGGCCTTGTATAAATACCTCTTTTTCAGATTTTTAGGTTATCCAATTCGTAGTTGAGCACGTGAAGGCCGTTTTGGACCTATTTTGAATAATTTTGTGGCTAGTTCAACATTGAATCTTTAATTCTTAGCTTGTAAACATATTATATGGGTTATTCTTCATCTAATTATCTGATTTCTTCCATTATTATGAGTAGCTAGACCCATTAGCTAGGGTTGTGGCTCAACCCTAGTGTGGGTATTTGATGGGTCTTGTGTTTTAAGGCTTAGATGTTTATGAGTGGTTGATATTTGGACTGATTTGTGTTTTCTATGTTGAATTAGTAGTTGCAAACACTAATTTGTGCCTTTTTGACTTCGGCTCTTCTTGAGAAAGAGAGCTTGAGTCTAGGAAAATTAGTCCAACAAGGAATTAGGGTGTATTCTAGAGAATTGATAGCCTCAATTAAAGGGTTAAACCTAGATATAGTAATACCCGACTTGAGCGTATATTGCTTGCACAATTTTGACACCCAATTGGTCTTGAGGAAGTCAATTAGGGCAAAGTCACTCAAGCTACCGAGAGGTATAGAGTGAGGAGTACCGTGCATTGGCTGTATCGCAATCCCCAACATAACAACTTTGCCTTAAGCTTTAGAACCCGTTAAATATTCACCTAGGAGAAAGTCACTTCCCTAGTGCCTCGTTATCCATTTAGAAAACCTTACAAGCGTTTATTCTTAGTTTAATTTAGCATCTCATTAGTATAATATTAGAAGTAACAAACGAACAATTATGATTGGAAGTGTAATTAAGATCGCTACGCAGTTGCTAATTTAGATAGGAATCCAATTCCCAAACAATCTAGCTCCCTGTGGATTCCATCCCGACCATCTCGGATAAAAGCTGCATCGACCGCTCTTGCCACTTTGTAGTGGTGTAAGGTTGGACCCGATCATACACCTTCAAATCCAGCAACCATCAAACACAGCAACAACAATAGCTAACATGTAACGACCCGGCCGGTTGTTTTGAGAATTAACGCCCCGATCCCCTATTAACTACTTCCCCCATATTTTTCTGCTATTGTTTCTTTCCGGGATGATTCATTTGGCGTTTCGGAATGTTTTGGGACACTTAGTCCCTAAATGAGAGCTTAAGTCTTAGAATTTGGACCGTAGTCGGAACAGTGTGAAGACGCCTCCGAAATGGAGTTCCGTAAATTCTGTTAGCTCCGTTGGGTGAATTTGGGCATAGGGGCATGTCCGGATAGTGTTTTGGAGGTCCGTAGCTCATTTAGGCTTGAAATGGCGAAAGTCAAATTTTTTGAATTTTGGGCCAGTAATGAAATTTGTGATATCGGGGTTGAAATCCAATTCGGAAGTTGGGTAGGTCCGTAATGTTGAATATGACTAGTGTGCAAAATTTGGGGTCAAACGGACATGGTTTGGTTGGTTTCGGCATCGGTTATCGAATTTGGAATTTTCAAGTTCATTAAGTTTGGATTGGAGGGTGATTTGTGTTTTTAGCGTTGTTGGATGTGATCTGAGGGCTCGACTACGTTCGTATGATATTTTAGGATTGGTTGATATATTTGGTTGAGGTCCCGGGGGCCTCAGGTGAGTTTCGAGTGCTTAACGGATTAGTTTGAGACTTATGCAAATGGTTGAAGTTGCTGCACCTAGTGTAATTGCACCTGCGCACTTTGGGGCGCAGGTGCGACGCCATAGAAGCGGCCATCGATCTGCAAATGCAATTTTGGGCCTACCTAGCTGGGACCGCAGAAGCAATCAGATTCTCCCAGAAGCGGACTCACGTGAGCGGAGAAATGACGCAGAAGCGGGCGCGTAGAAGCGAACCTTGACCGCAGAAGCGATTCTTGAGGACTTAAGTTAAGGACGCACCTGCGATGGTTTTTCCGCATATGCAATAGACCCCTCGCAGAAGCGGAAATCGCTGGGTAGAAAAGGGAATTTTCGAGGGTTTGAAATTCATATCACAAAATTCGATTTTGAGCTCTGAGGAAGGCGATTTTTTGAGAGTTTTTCAGAGGAAATCTTTGGGTAACGATTCCTACTCCTATTTTGATCATAATTGATTAATCCGTAGTTGTTTTCTTCATTTAATTAAGGAATTTGAGTGAGGATTTCAGGAAATTGGGGGAAAAATCTGAGATTTGAGTGGGATTTAGGCGTCGGATTTGGATGATTTTTGCACAAGTGATCTTGTGAGTGAATGGGTGTTCATAATTTGTGACTTACCCCATTCCGAGACGTGGGCCCGGGGAGGAATTTTGGGCATTTTTCTATTTTCTTGCCTTAGCTTTGATTTCATTAGCTAGATTAGTTGCTTGTAGCTATATTTACATCATGTAATTGATTTGATTAGATTTGGGACACTCGGAGTTGGATACTCGTGGCAAGAGCGTGATTTCGGATTTGATTAGAGCTTGGTTCGAGGTAAGTGGCTTGGCTAACCTTTTGTGGGGGAACTCCCTTTAGGATATGGTACTGTTTTATATATGAGAGTCGTGTACGTGAGGTGGCAAGTGCATAAACGGGCTATTTGTTGAAAAATACCATTTTAATTAAGTAAATATCTATTTTTCCTTTAATTTAGCAACACTAGTATATGTAACTATCTCGTTTAGCTTAGGAAAGCATGCCTACGTGCCTTAACTGTCTTAACTGCCTTAACTGCCTATCTGAACTTTGTGCAGCATGCTTAGTGAAAATTACCTGTCTTCTTTGATATGAACTTAGTCTAAACTGTAGAATTCCTTGTTGAAACTATTATTTATGTTGATTGAGTTGCATATTTAAGTTGGTACTACAGAACGGTATTCTGGGAGATCCCCCTGCACATTTACGTTTGGGACTACGGGACGGTATCCCGTGAGATCCCTGATCTCGTCACTGCTAGACCGAGGTTAGGCTTGGCACTTACTGGGTACCGCTGTGGTGTACTCATGCCCTTTCCTGCACATGTTTTTCGTGTGCAGATCTAGGTACCTCACATAAGTTGCATTACTAGTGAGGTGAGATGACTGTAGAGACTTTGAGGTATATCTGCCGCGTCCGCAGACCTAGGAGTCCCTATCTACTCTTCCTCAATTTAAAGACTTCTTATATTTTCTTCTTGTATTAGACTCTAGAGTATGTGAGTATTGTGTATTTCTTCAGCTTGTGACATATGACATTCCGGGTTTTGGGAGAGTTTGTGTACTGTTCGGAAGCGATTAATGTATATGCCGAGCAGCATCGTATTCCCTGTTTACATTCATTTACTAGTTGATAGTTTTCATGTTTTCGTTCCTTTTTCTGCGATGTTAGGCTTACCTAGTCGTAGAGACTAGGTGCCGTCACGACAGATTCTCGGAGGGAGAACTAGGGTCGTGACACAACATCTGCACGCAATGTGCAGAAGTGTAGTATCAGTACAATCGACCCCATGTACTTGTAAGTAACAAACCTAACCTTAGGTTAAAAGTAGTGACGAGCTGGAACATAGGTCGGGTCCAACACCAATAACCAACAACAGTTCATAACCTTGTAACAACAACAACAACCCAGTAATAATCCCACTAGTGGGATCTGGGGAGGGTAGAGTGTACGCAGACCTTACCCCTACCCATGAGGGTAGAGAGGCTATTTCCAGGAGACCCTCGGCTCAAAAACAAAAGATCTATAACAACAGCATAAAACATATAAATAAGATCAGCACCGTAAGTGACAACAAATAAGTGGGAAGGACAATAACTATGGCAGTAATAAAAATTGGAAAAAATATAAAATAAAAGTAAAAAAACTAATAATAATAATAATAAGCAAAAAATAGAAAGTGTGATGGAACAATACCCTCTAGCAGTCCTATATAAAACACTATCAGACTAGCCAGAACAACGAAGAAAAACGCTCAAATACCCCCTAACCTACATTCCTAATGCTCGACCTCCACAGCTCCCTATCCAGGGCCATGTCCTCGGAAATCTGAAGTTGCGCCATATCTTGCCTTATCATCTCGCCCCAATACTTGTCAAAGCCAACCGTTCACACCTCCTAACCAGGGCATCTGGGCTCCTCCTCTGCACATGCCCGAACCATCTAAGTCTCGCTTCCCGCATCTTGTCCTCCATGGGAGCCACGCCCACCTTCTCCCGAATATCTTCATTCCTAATCTTATCCAGCCTAGTGTGCCCGCACATCCATCTCAACATCCTCATTTCGGCTACCGTTCATAACCTTGTAAATCAATTAAATAAAGAAGTAGCTCAGAGATAAAATGCTCAGCCATTTTAAAGTTTTCCGAAAATAGTTCCGCTTTTCAAGTATATCAGTAAAAACCCAAATCCTTTACCGAAATCATCAAAAAACATGAGCAAGTTTGAATGCTGTAATTTTCCCAAAAACCTTCCATTTGGTAAATGCTTCATTTTCAGAAAGCATGAGGAAAGTACACCCCTATGCCTACATGTCAAGATACAGGTAAAATCATGAATGTCACTAAAACCGGGCAACAAAAGGAAATGCATCTCTATGCATGTATCACAAGTACGCATGTCAAATGTAATGCCTCTCAGCGATGAACTCATGTACTCATACTCTCAGAGTAAGCAATCTCAGTATCTCGCATTTCTCTCTTACTATGCTCAGTACTCAGCACACTCAATCACTCAGCACTGTACAATAGTCGTTGCGGCGTAAAACCCGATCCAAATATATATATA
>NW_017670549.1:449472-501181 GCF_001879085.1 Nicotiana attenuata
TGTGTGTGTGTGTGTGTGTATATATATATATATATATATACACACACACACACACACACACACATATATATATATATATATATATATATATATATATATATATATATATATATGTGTGTGTGTGTGTGTGTATATATATATATATATATATACACACACACACACACACACACACACATATATATATATATATAGATAGATAGATAGATATACATATATATACATAGTCGATTGCGCTCACTGGGGGTATGCAGACTCCGGAGGGGCTCCTACAACCCAAGCGCTATAATTAGCACAGACAACTCACGTGTTATAGTATCAATATCAAAATCCGCAATGACAACTCACGTGCTATAGTATCACCATCAGAATATGCACGACAACTCGCGTGCTATAGTATCAATATCATCAGAACTAGGCCCCTAGCCTCACTCAATCATCAATCTCTCCAGTCTCTCCCTCTCAGGCTCACAATGACATGAAACTAGCTCGAAATCATGATATGATGTATCAATAAATAACAACAGAGACTGAGATATGATATGAATATGAATGCGTATGACTGAGTATATAAGGCAATGAAAGCAAATAACTCAATAGCATAAATGACCCCAGTAGGTCCCAACAGGATAAGCATGAAGCCTAAACATGGTGTCTGACATGGATCACAACTCAATAGCTCAAGTAGATAGAAATTTCTTGATTACAGGTAAGATCAGGTAACTACATAGTACCACAAAAATAGCGGAGTCACAATTCACACGGTGCACGCCCACACGCCCGTCACCTAGCATGTGCGGCACCTCAACACCAATCACATAGAACGTAATTCGGGGTTTCATACCCTCAGCACTAAATTTAGAAGAGTTACTTACCTCGACCAAGCAAATTCCAATACTGAGAAAGCCAAGCGATGCTCCAAAATGCCCTCACGCACGTAGCGACCTCCGAACGGCTCAAACTAGCAAAAAACAAATCAAATACATCAAATGAAGCCCAAGGAAATAATTCCAAATTAAAAAGATTGAATCTTTAATCAAAACCCAAAATTGGCAAAAAATCATACCCGGGCCCGCGCCTTGAAGCCCAACAAAACGCACAAAATCCAATAACCCATTCAATTACGAGTCTAACCATACTAGTTTCACCTAAATCCGACTCTGAATCGATGTTCAAAACTCAAAAAATCATGTTATGAAACTTTAGTCCAAAACCACCAATTTCCTCTTTAAAATTCACAATCCAATTACAAAAAACGAAGATAGATTCATGAAATATAACCAAAACCGAGTAGAGAACACTTACCCCAATTCACAAGGTGAAAATTGGTTCAAGAAACGCCTCAATCCGAGCTCCATGGCTCCAAAAATGCAAAAATGGCCGAAACCCTCGAAATAGAGTACTTTATAATCTGCCCAGGCCTCCTCTTTCGTGAACGCAGGAACACTATCGCGTTCGCGATGAACAAAAATATCAGCTACCAAAAATACTCTACGGGTTAACGACACAAGCCTCGCGAACACGATACACACCGGAGACAGAACTACGCGAACGCGACCCAAGACTTGCGAACGCGACGAAGAAAGGTCCTCCAACCCAGCTCCCAACTCAACTCTACGCGAACGCAATCCCCCATACACGAGCGCCAAGAAGTCTTGCCCCAACGCTATGCAAACGCGGAAAATACGTTACGTTCACGAAGAACAATTTGCTGCTGCCATCAAAATACACTACGCGTTCGCGATACTGACCACGCGAACCGATGAAGGGTTAAGACACTAGTAACCAGCAGAATACAATAGTGATAAATGAAGGATAATTGATCCGTAATCAATCCAAAACATGCCCGAGCCCGTCGGGACCCCATCCAAACATACCAACAAGTCCCCCCTAACATAACACGGACCTACTTGAGGCCTCAAAACACACATAACAATATCGAAATGACGAAACACACCTCAATTCGAAATCAATGAACTTTGAAACTTCAAACTTCCACAACCGATGCTGAAACCTATCAAATCACGTCCAATTAACCTCAAATTTTGCACACAAGTCACATTTGACAATACGGACCTGTTCCAACTTCCGGAATCGGAATCTGACCCTGATATCAAAAAGTCCACTCCCAGTCAAACTTTCCAAAAATTTGACTTTCGCCATTTCAAGCCAAATTCTACTGCAGACCTCCAAATCACAATTCGGACGCGCTATGAAGTCCAAAATCACCCAAAGAAGCTAACAGAATCATCAGAAATCCAATTTAAGGTCAAATACTACAAAGTCAAAATTGGCCAACCCTTTAAAATTTAAAGCTTCTAGTTGAGAATCATTCGTCCAAATCAATTCCGAATAACCTGAAAACGAAACTGACGATTCACATAAGTCATGATACATCATACGGAGCTACTCATGCCCTCAAACAACCGAGTGAAGTGCAAATTCTCAAAACGATTGGTCGGGTTGTTACATCCTCTCCCACTTAAACACACGTTCGTCCTCAAACGTACCAAGAGTTATTCCAAAAGCCATCAAATCGCCGTGTAACCTTACCATGCACCTACCCGGGGTGATCCCACGTCACCCTATCCCATGTAGGCCCGATAACACAACATAACTAAAATTTCTTAATTCATCCTAGCCCATAAGCCTCAGAATCCAATTCCCACATCCGAAATTTCTATAAGATCAGAATCTCGCATCTACACATTGTATAAGTTTGAACCAGTTGTATCAAGCCATATCCATAACCCAAGATGTAATAACATGATATACCACAAAACTCAAATACTCATAGCGATAATTTCGAATCAAATTAGCTGCTCAAAACAACTCAATTCCGATAATAAACCTCTTATCAAACAAAGCCTCATTCTAACACCTTCATATACTGCCAATGATGAAAGAAACACGCAGAAGCTCATAACCATTCGTTAGACCAAAAAGTCATGGAGCTCCCTCTTTTTCGACAAGAATTATAGCAAATTTCTAAACCGACTTTCGATATTATCCTTCCAACCATGCTGTAATCAATTCCGATAGTATCCATTTTAGGCCCAATGACCTCATCTCATCCACACGACCACTCTAGTGACATGACACATCAATACAATCTAAAGCCACAGCCCGTGCAATCGTGCACCAATAAGCGACATTCTAAATGTACTCAACATGGAAAATGACTCAAACAAGAGAACCGTCCCGCAAGCTCAATGGGTACCACCACAATGCATTGCTAAGAACCCATCACACCCTACAGAACCAAAACACATAAATATAACACAAAGGATCATACCTCAATATAACTCCACTACAATGCGTGACCCTATCCAATTGCTGGTCTATATTATATACCTCGAGCCACCCTACTCAAAATCAATAATAATGAAAAATCTGACAACAGGTTCCCAAACCGCATTACCATAACCACGGAGAAGCAAATGACGCAATGCTACACAAGCTCGAAAGAACATAACCAATGAGCAATCAATCATGCAGCACCCAAATACCTATCTCGCTCAAATTTCGCTATGAAGCCCAGATGAAACCACACCGCACATGCATATAACCAACAAATCAAAAATCCTCGTAGCATAGAAGAGTAACTCATAGATCATCTCAGAACACGAATAAGCTCAACAACACCCGAATGGAACATCCCTCAACAATAGCAGTATGGAGCCAACCATTCTGACTCGGTGTAGAATACACATCCCAATTGAGCCTACCATTGGACCCCCAAATCAACTCTAGTCATCCACGAATAGGTAAATAACCCTTCGAAGGTCCACGGTGATCCAACCATAACACATACCATCCTCTGACAATCTTTGGACACATTTTCACGGTCCACAACCACGGAACAATCTACTCATAAGAACTTCCAGTCTCCAAATCCATAGCACACACGAATCACCATATCTGATCCCAACTCCACCTCCCAATATCTAACACATCTCTCACACACGATCATCCCATGAGGAATACTTCTAAAATTCTTCCGTGCCACATAGAAAAATTTGAATATCAACAGTCGACCAACTAGGAGAGTGTCGCAATACCAATGAAGTATCCATAAATCAAAGCTCATTGCCTCTTCTGAAGTGTATATTCTCATTAAGTCATACCAAATAGTAATATCATTTACCTAGTCATCCGAAACTATCCATGCTGCCTAAGAATTTTATGATCTTTCCTTCAAAATTGGACTGTGACCTTGCACATGCAAATCTCGATCCCACACAACACGTCGCATATATTGTGCCATCACATGAAAAATACGAGAACTTCATAATCCACCCCGAGTCACAAGCAACTACACACTCAATTAGCCAAGGACTTTCCATTTTATCTCATCCAGGAGAAAATCCCTATTCGCAACATGTTTCACACACAGGTACGAAATATACACCCCGAACAATGGTAGTAACCATTGAAAACTCTTCGAAACCCACTTGCACGTACCCAAGCCATAAGAACTAAATCTCTCTAACTCAACCACGCCACGCAGGTTGCCAAACCCAAGATTATTGCCACAAAACAGCTGCAGAGACTCACTCACCATAAGAACCAAAAGAACCAATCACATCCGTTACTATGTTGATCGAACCCGATACCAAGCTGTCCTAGTTCTCCGAATTCCTCCCGATTTGCCTTCAAATTGATACTTCTCCTAGCTAGAACCCTACTATCCTTAACCAAAACTTTCACCACGAACTCTAACATGGGACAACACCGCCCTAAGGCTCACAAGCTGCTGAATTCCCTCTGCAATACCCCAAAAGTATCATAACCGAGATACCTACTCCGAAGAGACCTTCTGCAAATCTAAAGTTGTTCCCTTCACCTTCCTGACAGTGATATGTAGAATCCATAAGGATGTAGAAATGCCACAAGTCTCGACACCATCCAATGTAAATCTCATTTTCTAGCCATATTCACATCCTGAAGATTCTCAATTTCTACATATAAATCTTGAATTCATTAGAACCATTCTCGAGAGTCATCCAATCTGCTCGAATCTCAGTTAAACTGATCAAATGGACCGAATGACATGTGCCCCATTTGCACACCAACATGCTAAGAAGTAATCCACACTTCTAAGCAACCGAGTAGATTCCTACTCCATGCGCACTACGTCTCTCACCAATAACAATTCAAATCGTTACATGATTCTCATATACCTATAAAGCATAATACAACCAATACCCAAAAATTCCTTTACTCGAGTCATCCTCGATCTCACCCTCTGCGGAACGTAACTTATTCACAAGTATACCTCAAACCCGAAACCAATACAACACATAACCGTGCAATCAACCCGCTGATAGAAGACTCCCCCACTTGGCTCAAAGCCATAGATCAAAACAAATAATAACTCACAATGCCATACTCTATTACTACTATAATACCATAGTGAGATTATACTAAATCCTTCATAAGCTCATGTTTCACAAACCATCTAATATCTCAAATCATCTGCAAATCTCACATTCGCCCTTGTAACAGTCAAGCCAATCTCTCATAAGCGATCCAAACTCAAATTGCAACACATAATTCACTGGTAAAAGAGAACTCACTACAAAACAACATAGGGATCACGCAAACCTCAGAACACCGCGCAAGAGATAACCCACCCGCTTCGCCTCAAACTAAATCTCTTTATACCCTTCCACAGTCATAACTATTACGTAACCACTTAATCTTCCCGAGTCTGAACTCATATCACAATATGAAGATCCTCTTCACTCCTAAACTGAATAATATGAAAAGATCCTTCAACAAACCCATAACACGAGAATATACGTCAAATCAAGACGGAAACCAAGCACCCAATTTACATCTCAATCAAACTCTCTTTATCAAATCCAACCTATTTGAACACACCAGTAGTCACATCATATAGCCATCCGACCACTCATCTAGTTGCAAATTTGACTCATAGGGATGCTACCGAACATATAAGTCCAAAAGTACGTGCTCACACAATCATTATCTCTGTGCTCAAGCTACAATCAAAACCCGGCCTCAATTCCTCCAAACTAGCCCATCATCATCATACAGAAATCATATCTCGCACCCCATCCATGGAATCACAAGTCGTCGATGCACAGCTGATATTGAGCGCTCATGTGCACATACGAATGCGTGGAAGGAATTCAAAGCATTGCATCTCAAGATGAATCAATGCCGCACGATAAGGAAATAAAGATGGGATGTATATCCCAAATGTCCTATAGCCTCTCGAAGATAGGTATGGACGTCATTATAGCGATCCTCAAGACTCTACTAGCCACTTGCTCATAACTTGTAGAACCTATGAACCTAGAGCTCTGATATCAATTTGTCACGACCCAAAATCCTCTGGTCGTGATGGAACCTAACCCAACCTGCTAGGTAAGCCAATTTAACAATTATCCAATTCCAATTAAATGGAAGAAATTATCTGAAACTTATTCATTTCCCAAGGACTGGTAGTACAAATCATGAGCTTCTAAGAATAGAGTCTACAAAGCTGATATGAAGTAAATACATCTTCTGTTTGAAAAGTACATAAACAGAGTTTTATAGATCTGAGGATACTAGGAACAAGAGGCGGCTACAACAGTGTCACGACCCCAGTTCGTCCTCCGTGAACTATCGTGATAGTACCTAGTCTGCACGACTAGGTAATCCTATCAAATGCGGAAAAAAGAAACAATTGCGGAAAAGAAAGTAATTAAAAACCGAGATAAAAAAATTAAATAGTGTTTAAGATGCCGCCTGGCATATAACAGTACAAGAATCTCAACCTAACACTCCCAAAATCCGGAACCCCATGAATCACAAGTTAAGAGATTACATATAAAGCTCTAACTCCAGAAAGGTCTATCAACAAGGAAAATACAAAAGGGCTATACTAGTACTGAGAATAGAAAGTGACTCTTCTGTCTGCGGACGCGGCAGATATACCCCAAAGTCTCTACAAAAGTGCCTCGCCTCAAGTACGATAAAACTGAGTAGAAGTACCTGGATCTGCACATGAACAACATGCGCACAAAGGGAATGAGTACACCACAACGGTACTCAGTAAGTGCCAAGCCTAACCTCGGTCGGGTAGTGACGAGGAAAGTTAGGGCCCTACTGAGGTTAAATGAAATACAAGATATAACAGTATAGGAGAAGACAGTATAATTAAGTGCAACAGTAAGCAGTAACACAGGATATAAAGAACAACAGCAGTTGTAACAGAGACAAAGAGATCACGGAAAGGAATACAGCTTAACACAGAGATAAAAACCGGGGATCTCCCAAGATACCGTCATGTAGTCCCAAATGTAAATATCCAGAGGATCTCCCAGGATACCGTCCCGTAGTCCAAATATATATATTCAATGGATCTCCCGGGATACCGTCCTGTATTCCAATTCATAGTGCGTGGAGATCTACCGGAATCCCGATTCGTAGTCCCAAATGTAAATACCCAGTATTAGGGGAATCTACCGGGTGCAGTCCCGTAGTTCCAATATAAAAGTGCAGGGGGATCTCCCAGAATACAAATCCGTAGTCCCAAAGTAAAAATACAGGGGGATATCCCGAGATACTGTCCCGTAGTCCCAATATAAATACACAACAGCAACACGAAGAATACTCAATTCAATTCAAATTTTATACCAAGGTGAAACAGATAATTTAAACCTAGCATGCTTTACATAATCCAAATAAGATATTTGAGCAAATAAGCAATTAAATCAATTAGACATGCTTTCCTAAGCTAACAGCAGGCATATATTGCAAGTAGTGTAAACAGGAAAGGAAACACAATTTTAGTTACTTAATGAAAATCGGATTTTTCAACAATTAGCACAAGTACGCACTCGTCACCTCACGTACAAGGCATTTCAAATGTCAACAATACCAAATCCTAAGGGGAGTTGCCCCACACAAGGTTAGGCAAGCCACTTACCTCGAATCGGCTCAAAATCAACCCGAAACCACGCTCTTGCCACGAGTACTCAACTCCAAATGGCCCAAATCTATTCAATTCAATTGCATAATGAAAATAACACATCAAGTAACTAATTCAACTAATTAATACTAAGTTAATACGTGAAATTAGGAAAAATGACCAAAACACCCCTCGGGCCCACGTCTCGGAATCAGGTAAAATTTACATATTCAGAATCCTCACACTCTGATGAGTGTAACCATACCAAAATTATCCAAATCCAATGTCAAATTCCTAATCAAAACTCGAAATTTATGTCTAAGAACTTTCTCCAAAATTTTCCCCAATTTTCATCTCAAATCCGAATTTAAATGACAAAAATAAGATTAGATTATAGGAATACAACTAGAAAGGGATTAGGAATCGTTACCCACTGATTTCCTCTTCAAAATCCTCCCAAAATCGCCCTCTCCGGAGCTCCAAATCAATTCTCGAACTTTTGAAACTAAACCTTCGTTTCTGCCCTTTTCTGACCAGTGAAACCACTCTGCGGCTCTGGGACCGCACCTGCGGCCCGCTTCTGCGAAGACCTAGTCGCATCTGCAACCTTTCATTAAATGGGACTTTCCGCACCTGCGACTGCCTTTCCGCAGATGCGGTGCCACTTCTGCGGTGCCTTGACCGCATCTGCGGTCAGCTCCCTTTTCACCTCAAACCGCATCTGCGGTACTTCAACCGCTTCTGCGGGCACGCACCTGCGGTCCCCAGGTCACAGGTGCGGTTATCACAGCAGACTAGCAGCTTCAGCTGCAAACTCTCAACTCCAAACTTCCCGTTAACCATCCGAAATCATCCCGAGGCCCCCAGGACCTCAACCAAAAGCACGAACAAGTGTAATACCACCGTTCAAACTTATGCGAATCTTCAAAACACCTTAAACAACATCGAATCAACCAATTAGCATCAGATTCAAGCCTAATAACTTCAAAAACTCTCAAAATATGCTTTCGATTAAAAAGTCTATCAAACCTCGTCTGAACCTGAAATTTTGCACGCACGTCACATTTAACACTACGGAGCTACTCCAACTTCCGGAATTCCATTACGACCCCGATATCAAAATCTCACTATCGAACCGGAAATTTCAAAAATTCAACTTTCAGCATTTCAAGCCTAAATTAGCTGCGGACCACCAAAACATAATCTGTACACCCTCCTAAGCTCGATCACCCAACGGAGCTAACGGAACCGTCGAAATTCCATTCCGAGGTCGTCTTCACACTGCTCCGACTACGGCCCAAATTCTACCACTTAGACTCTCATTTAGGGACTAAGTGTCCCAAAACTCTTTGAAACTCCAAATAAATTCTCTCGGCAACTCATAATAGCAGAAACAAACACGGGGAATGCAGTTAATAGGGGATCAGGGCGCTAATTCTTAAAATGACCGGCCGGGTCGTTACATCCCCCTATAATTAAACATTCGTTTGTCCTCGGACGAGCATAGAGACATACCTGAAGTAGTGAAAAGATGAGGGTAACGGCTGCGCATATCCTGCTCGGTTTCCCAGCTCGCCTTCTTGACCGGCTGACCTCGCCACTAAACCTTCACTGATGCAATGTTCTTTGACCTCAACTTTCTAACCTGACTGTCCAATATTGCCACTGGCTCCTCAACATAAGATAGATCCTTGTCCAACTGGACTAAACTGAAATCTTTTAACACGTGCGACGGATCACCGTGATACCTCCGGAGCATCGAAACATGAAATATCGGATGAACTCCTGCCCAGCTGGGAGGTAAGGCAAGCTCATAAGCAACCTCCCCAACACGCCTCAATATCTCAAAAGGGCCAATAAACCTCGGACTCAACCTCTCTTTCTTCCCAAATCTCATAACGCCCTTCATAGGCGAAACCCGAAGCAGAACCCGCTCTCCAACCATATAGGAAACATCACGAACCTTCCAGTCCGCGTAACTCTTCTGTCTAGACTGGGCTGTACGGAGTCTATCCTGAATCACCTTAACCTTGTCCAATGCATCCTAAACCAAGTATGTGCCCAATAATCTAGTCTCACCCGGTTCAAACCAACCCACCGAGGATGTACACCGCCTACCATATAAAGCCTCGTACGGTGCCATCTAAATGCTGGACTGATAACTGTTGTTGTAGGAAAACTCTGCCAATGGCAAGAATTGATCCCAAGACCCTCCAAACTCTATCACACACGCACGGAGCATATCCTCAAGAATCTGAATTGTGCGCTCGGACTGTTCGTCCTTCTGAGGGTGAAATGTTGTACTCAACTCCAACCGAGTACCCAAATCATGTTGTACGGCCCTCCAGAACCGTGATGTGAACTGAGTACCTCTATCTGAAATGATGGAAATTGGAATACCATGCAGACGAACAATCTCCCGAATATAAATCTCTGCCAACCGCTCCGAAGAATAGGCAGTACACATAGGAATGAAATGCGCGGACTTGGTGAGCCAATCCACAATCACCCAAATGGCATCGAACTTCCTCAAAGTCCGCGAGAGTCCAACTACAAAGTCCATGGTGATCCTCTCCCACTTCCACTCCGGAATCTCTATTTGCTGAAGCGTCTCTAGTGCTCATACTTCACCTGCTGACAATTGACGCACCGAGCTACAAATACAACTATGTCTTTCTTCATTTGCCTCCACCAATAGTGCTTCCTCAAATCCTTGTACATCTTCGCAGCACCCGGATGGATGGAACACCGCGAACTATGGGCCTCCTCTAGAATCAACTCTCGAAGCCCATCAACATTAGGTACACAAACCCAAACCCTGCATCCTCAATACCCCGTCATCACCAATAGTCACATATCTGACATCGCCATGCAAAAAAAGGACATGCAAATGAGATTCATCAAACTGACGCTCCCGGATACGATCAAACAAGGAAGACCACGAGACCACGCAAGCTAGAACCGGACTGGGCTCCGAAAGATCCAATCTCACAAACTGGCTGGCTAAGGCCTGAACATCCATCGCCATAGGCCTCTCTACTGCTGGTAAATAAGCTAAACTCCCCAAACTCTCTGCCCGGCGGCTCAAAGCATCGGCCACCACATTGGCCTTGCCCGGGTGATACAAGATAGTGATATCATAGTCCTTCAGCAGCTCTAGCCATCTCCTCTGATGCAAATTAAGGTCCTTCTGCTTGAACAGATGCTGCAAACTCCGGTGATCAGTATAAATCTCACAAGGCACACCGTACAAATAATGACGCCAGATCATCAAGGCGTGAACAATAGCAGCTAACTCAAGATCATGGACAGGATAATTCTTCTCATATACCTTCAAATGCCTGGACGCGTAGGCAATCACCCTACCGTCCTGCATCAATACCGCTCTAAGGCCAATCCTCGAGGCATCAAAATAGACAATATAAGACCCCGAACCTGTAGGCAATATCAAAACTGGGGTTGTAGTCAAAGCTGTCTTGAGCTTCTAAAAGCTCGCCTTACACTCTTCCGTCCACTGGAACGGAGCACTCTTCTGGGTCAGTCTGGTCATAGGTGCTGCTATGGATGACAATCCCTCAATAAATCGACGGTAATAACCCGCCAAGCCAAGAAAACTGCGGATCTCCGTAGCAGAGGATCGTCTGGGACAACTCTGCATTGCTTCCACTTTCTTCAAATCCACCTTTATCCCTTCACTAGAAACCACGTGACCCAAGAATGCCACGGAATCCAACCAAAACTCACATTTCGAGAACTTAGCATATAACTTCTTCTCTCTCAAAGTCTGGAGCACTGTCCTCAGGTGCTGCTCATGATCTTCCCGACTTCGAGAATACACCAGATTATCATCAATAAAGACAATGACGAACGAGTCAAGATATGGCCGGAACACACTGTGCATTAAATGCATAAAGGCTGCTAGGGCATTGGTCTGCCCAAATGACATAACAAGGAACTCGTAATGACCATACCGAGTCCTAAAAGCAGTCTTTGGGATATCTGGCTCCCGAATCTTCAACTGATGGTACCCTGAACGCATGTCAATCTTAGAAAACACTCGTGCACCCTGTAGTTGGTCAAACAAAACCAATACGAGGCAAAGGATAGCGGTTCTTCACTATAACTTTGTTCAACTGGCGATAATCAATGCACATACGCATAGAACCATCCTTCTTCTTCACAAACAAGACAGGAGCACCCCACGGTGATACACTGGGCCTAATAAAACCCTTATCAAGCAATTCCTGTAACTGATCCTTCAACTCCTTCAACTCAGAAGGAGCCATACAATATCGAGGAATAGAAATGGGCTGAGTTCTCGGCAACAGATCAATGCCAAAATCAATATCTCTATCGGGCGGCATGCCCGGAAGGTCAGCTGGAAATACATCAGAAAAATCCTGTACTACTGGGACTGAATCAACCGTAGGGGTATCGATACTGACATCTCTCACATAAGCTAGATATGCGTCACACCCCTTCTCAACCATTCGCTGAGCCTTAGGGAAAGAAATAACTCTACTGGGAGTGTGATCTAAAGCACCCCTCCACTCAACACGCGGTACACCTGGCATAGCCAGCATCACGGTTTTGGCGTGACAATCAAGAATATCATAATGGGGCGACAACCAGTCCATGCCCAAGATAATATCGAAATCTACCATGATGAGCAACAATAAATCGGCTCTGGTCTCAAAACCACTAAGAGCAACCAAACACGACCGATAAACGCAGTCCACAACAAGAGAATCTCCCACAGGAGTAGAAACATAAACTGGGGAACTCAAAGAATCCCGAGATACGCCCAAATGCGGAGCAAAATAAGAAGACGCATAAGAATAAGTGGAGCATGGATCGAATAGAACCGATGTATCTCTGTGACAAACCAGGACAATACCTGTGATGACAGAATCGGAGGCAACCGCCTCGGTACGGGCAGGAAGGGCATAGTATCTGGCCTGGCCTCCCCCTCTAGGGCGACCTCTACCTCCCCGACCTCCACCTCTTGCTGGCTGGGCAGGTGGGGTAGCAACTGGAGCTGTAACCATAGCCTGAGAACTCTAGGGGGCACGATGTGGCTGAGAAGTATGTGGAGGTGCACCCCTCCTAAATCTGGGGCAATCCCTCACCATATGGCATGTGTCACCACACTCAAAAAAAGCTATGGGAGGACGTGGTAGCTGTGACTGGCTCGGGCCAGGTCTGCTGGACTGACTACTGAATGCACCCCGCGCAGGAGGCGCACTAGATACTGGAGGTGCATAATAAGGCTCGTGAGGCCTAGGAGGAGCCGGAATACCATTGGCTGTTGGAAGAGCTGAATGAATGGGGCGACTCATATAACCCCTACCATGACGACCTGTAGCTGGGGCACGGGCACTAGAATAATGGCCAGACTCTTGAGACCTCTTGGCTTCCATGTCCTCTCTAACCCTAGCATGCATACCCTCAATCCTCCTAGCAATGCTCACCACCTACTGATAAGAAATATCCATCTCCAACTCACGAGCCATGCTAGACATGATGTTAGGAATAAGCCCCTTAATAAACCGGTGAACCCTCTTGCGAACAGTAGAAACCAAAGCTAGCGCATGTCTAGCCAAGCTGGTGTAATGGACAACATACTCCGAGACAGTCATAGTACCCTGGCATGCGTCCCTGAGGCTTTGAGGAACATACTCTCTCAGGAACATATCTGAAAACTGAATCCAAGTCAGGGAGGCTGCCTCATCCGGACTGTCTAACTCATAAGTACGCCACCACTCATAGGCGGCTCCTCGAAGCTAAAAAGTAGTGAAGGAAACCCTGCTCGATCCTTATATACCCATGGTACGGAGAATACGGTAGCACTCATCTGGAAATCCCAAAGCATCATCCGATGCTAGACCACTGAATACAGGAGGCTTGTACTTCTTGAACCTCTCAAGCCTCCGCTGCTCATCCTTGGAAGCCGCTACCCTGTCCTCGGGCTGATCTAGGACTGCAGGCTGTACAGGGATAATCTCTAGGACCTGATCAACAAGCACTCGCAGCTCAGGAGTGCGAGCGGTGGGAGTCTGTGCTCCTCCCCCGACCTGGGATGTAGCTACATCAAGGGGAAGCAACCCTGCCTGAGCCAAAGTGGTGTACATGCTCATGAACTGTGCCAGAGTCTCCTGAAGTGCTAGAGTAGTAGTAGTAGTAGTAGTAGGCGTATCAGGTGCCTGGGCTCCGACTGGAACTGTTGGTGGCTCCTCGGTGGCAGCTCACGCGGGTGCTCTAGCTGCACCGCGTGCACGTCCTCGGCCTCTACCCCGGCCCCGGCCTCTGACGGCTGCAGTAGGAGGCACGGGTGCCTGATCATCTTGGGTAGTACGTTTCCTCACCATCTGTGAGAGAATAGAAGACAAAAGTTTAGAATTGTGATATCAAAATCTCGCACGACAAGCAAATCAAATGAAGTGGAATTTTCCTAACAGTTACATAGCCTCTCGTAGATAAGTACAGACGTCTCCGTACCGATCCGCGAGACTCTAATAAACCGGCTTGTGATTCATGACTCCTATGAACCTAGATTTTTGATACAAACTTGTCACGACCCCAGTTCACCCTCCGTGAACTATCGTGACGGCACCTAGTCTCTACGACTAGGTAAGCCTAACAAACGAAGAAAAAAGAAACAATTGCGGAAAAGAAAGTAATTAAAAACCGAGATAACAAAATTAAACAGTGTTTAAGATGCCGCCTGGCATATAACAGTACAATAATCTCAACCTAACACTCCCAAAATCCCGAACCCTATGAATCACAAGCTAAGAGATTACATATAAATCTCTAACTCCAGAAAGGTCTATCAACAAGGAAAATATAGAAGGGCTATACTAGTACTGAGAATAGAAAGTGACTCTTCGGTCTGCGGACGGGGCAGATATACCTCGAAGTCTCTACAAATGCACCTCACCTCAAGTATGATAAGACTGAGTAAAAGTACCTGGATCTGCACATGAAAAACATGCGCAGAAAGGGCATGAGTACACTGCAGCGGTACTCAATAAGTGCCAAGCCTAACTTCGGTCGGGTAGAGACGAGGAAAGTCGGGGCCCTACTGAGATTAAATGAAATACAAGATATAACAGCATAGGAGAAGACAATATAATTAAGTGCAACAGTAAGCAGTAACACAGGATATAAAGAACAACAACAACTATAACAGAGACAAAGAGATCACGGAAAGGAATACAGGTTAACACAGAGATAAAAACCGGAGATCTCCTAGGATACCGTCCTGTAGTCCCAAATGTAAATATCCAGAGGATCTCCCGGGATACCGTCCCATAGTCCAAATATATATATCCAATAGATCTCCCTGGATATCGTCCCGTAGTCCAATTCATAGTACGCAGGGATCTACCGGAATCCCAATCCGCAGTCCCAAATATAAATACCTAGTACTGGGGGAATCTACCGGGTGAAGTCCCGTAGTTCCAATATAAAAGTGTAGGGGGATCACCCGAAATATAAATCCGTAGTCCCAAAGTAAAAATACAGGGGAATCTCCCGGGATACCGTCCCGTAGTCCCAAAATAAATACACAGCAGCAACACGAAGAATACTCAATTCAATTTAAATTTCATACCAAGGTGAAACGGATAATTCTAACCTAGCATGATGCACATAATCCAAATAAGGTAGTTGAGCAAATAAGCAATTAAGTCAATTAGACATGCTTCCCTAAGCTAACAGCAGGCATAAATTGCAAGTAGTGTAAACAGGAAAGGAAACACAATTTTAGTTACTTAATGAAAATCGAATTTTTCAACAATTAGAACAAGTACGCACTCGTCACCTCATGTACAAGGCATTTCAAATGTCAAAAATACCAAATCCTAAGGGGAGTTCCCCCACACAAGGTTAGCAAGCCACTTACCTCGAATCGGCTCAAAATCAACCCGAAACCACGCTCTTGCAACGAGTACTCGACTCCAAATGGCCAAAATCTATTCAATTCAATTGCATAATGCAAATAACACTTCAAGTAACTAATTCAACTAATTAATACTAAGCTAATACGCGAAATTAGGAAATGACCAAAACACCCCTTGGGCCCACGTCTCGGAATCGGGTAAAATTTACATATTCAGAATCCTCACACTCTGACGAGTGTAACCATACCAAAATTATCCAAATCCAATTTCAAATTCCTACTCGAAACTCGAAATTTAGGTCTAAGAACTTTCTCCAAATTTTTCCCCAATTTTCATCTCAAATCCGAATTTAAATGACAAAACTAAGATTAGATTATAGGAATACAATTAGAAAGGGATTAGGAATCGTTACCCACTGATTTCCTCTTCAAAATCCTCCCAAAATCACCCTCTCCCGAGCTCCAAATCAATTCTCTAACTTTTGAAACTAAACCTTCGTTTCTGCCCTTTTCTGACCAGTGAAACTGCATCTGCGGCTCTGGGACCACACCTGCGGTCCCGCTTCTGCAAAGACTTGGTCGCATCTGCGACCTTTCATTAAAGGGGACTTTTTGCACCTGCGACTGCCTTTCCGCAGATGCGGTGCCGCTTCTGCGGTGCCTTGACCGCATCTGCGGTCAACTCCTTTTTTTGCCTCAAACCGCATATGCGGTACTTCAACCGCTTCTACGCGCTCGCACCTGCGTTTCCCAAGCCGCAGGTGCGGTTATGACAGCAGACTAGCAGCTTCAGCTGCAAACTCTCAACTCCAAACTTTGCGTTAACCATCCGAAATCATCCCGAGGCCCCCGGGACCTCAAACAAAAGTACGAACAAGTCTAATACCATCGCTCAAACTTATACGAATCTTCAAAACACCTCAAACAACATCGAATCAACCAATTAGCATCGGATTCAAGCCTAAGAACTTCAAAAACTCTCAAAAATACGCTTTCGATCAAAAAGTCTTCAAACCTCGTTCGAATGACCTGAATTTTTGCACACACGTCACATTCAACACTACGGAGCTACTCCAACTTCCGGAATTCCATTACGACCCCGATATCAAAATCTCACCATCGAATTGGAAACTTCAAAAATTCAACTTTCGGCATTTCAAGCTAAATTAGCTACGGACCTCCAAAACACAATCCGTACACACCCCTAAGCCCGAAATCATTCAATGGAGCTAAAGGAACCGTCGGAATTCCATTACAAAGTCGTCTTCACACTGCTCCAACTACGGCCCATGTTCTACAACTTAAACTCTCATTTAGGGACTAAGTGTCCCAAAACTCTCCGAAACTCCAAATAAATTCTCCCGGCAACTCACAATAGCAGAAACAAACACGGAGAATGCAGTTAATAGGGGATCGGGGCGTTAATTCTTAAAATGACCGGCCGGGTCGTTACAAACAGGGACGCATGTACACCTTCAAATTTAGCAGCCATCGACACAGCAACAACATCAGCCAACATCTTCTCGCAATGTGTAGAAGTGTAGTATCAGTACAACTGACTCCATGTACTGGTAAGTAACAAACTTAACCTTAGGTTGAAAGTAGTGACGAGTTGGAACATAGGTCAGGTCCAACACCGATAACCAACAACATTTCATAACCGTGTAAGCAATTAAATAAAGAAGTAGCCCAAATATAAAACGCTCAGCTTTTCATAGTTTTCCCGAAATTGTTGCGCTTTTCAAGTATATCCGTGAAAACCCAAATCCTTTACCGAAATCATCAAAAACATGAGCAAGTTTGAATGCTGTAATTTTTCCCAAAAACCTTTCATAAGGTAAATGTTTCTTTTTCAGATAGCATGAGGAAAGTACATCGCTATGCCTACATGTTAAGATACAGGTAAAATCATGAATGCCACTAAAATCGGGCAACAAAAGAAAATGCATCTCTATGCATGTACAACTCACCTACGCATGTCAAATGCAATACCTCTCAGCGATGAACTCATGTACTCATAATATCAGAGTAGTCAATCTCACTAACTCACATTTCTCTCTTACCGTGCTCAATACTCAGCACACTCAATCACTCAGCACTGTATAATACTCGTTGCGGCATAAAACCCGATCCATATATATATATATATATATATATATATATATATATATACACACATAGTCGACTGCGCTCAGTGGGGGTATGCAGACTCCGGAGGGGCTCCTACAACCCAAGCACTATAATTAGCACATATAACTCACGTGCTGCACGGACAACTCACGTGCTATAGTATCACCATCAAAATTCGCACGGACAACTCGCGTGCTATAGTATCACCATCAAAATTCGCACGGCCAACTCGCGTGCTATAGTATCAATATCATCACAACTAGGCCCCCGACCTCACTCAGTCATCAATTTCTCCCGTCTCTCTCTCTCGGGCTCACAATGACATGAAACTAGCTCGAAACGATGTATCAATAAATAACAACACAAACTGAGATATGATATGTATATGAATGTGCATGACTGAGTATATAAGGCAATGAAAGCAAATAACTCAATAGCAGAAATGACCCAGTAGGTCCCAACAGGGTAAGCATGAAGCCTAGACATGGTGTCTAACATGGATCACAACTCAATAGCTCAGGTACATAGAAATTTCATGATTACAGGTAAGATCAGGTAACTACATAGTATCACAAAAATAGCAGAGTCACAATTCACACGGTGCACGCCCACACGACCATCACCTAGCATGTGCGCCACCTCAACACCAATCACATAGCACGTAATTCGGGGTTTCATACCCCCAGCACTAAGTTTATAAGAGTTACTTAGCTCGAACAAGCAAATGAAATATTGGGCAAGCCAATAGATGCTTCAAAATACCCTCACACATGCGGCGACCTCCAAACAACTCAAAACTATCCAAAAGCAACTCAAATACACCAAATGAAGCCCAAGGAAACAATTCCAAATGATAAAGATCGAATCTTTAATCAAAACCCAAAACCGGCTAAAAATCACACCCGAGCCCACGCCTCGGAACCCGACAAAACTCATAAAATCCGACAAGCCATTCAATTACAAGTCCAACCATACTAGTTTTACCCAAATCCGACTCCGAATCGATGTTCAAAATTCAAAAATTCATGTTATGAAACTTTAAGCCAAAACCCCCAATTACCTCTTTAAAATTCACAATCTAATTGCCTTAAATGAAGATAGATTCACGAAATATAGCCAAAACCGAGTAGAGAATACTTATCCCAATTCATATGTGAAAATTGCTTCAACAATCGCCTCAATCCGAGCTCCATAGCTCCAAAAATGCAAAAAATTGTCGAAAACCCTCAAAATAGAGTACTTTATAATCTGCCCAGGCCTCCTTTTTAGCGAACGCGGGAACACCATCACGTTCGCGATGAACAAAAATATCAGCTATCAAAAATGCTCTACGTGTTAGCAGCAATAGACTCGCGACCACGATACACACCGGAGACAGAAATACGCAAACGCGACCCAAACCTCGCAAACGCGATGACGAAAGGTCCTCCTGCCCAGCTCCCAGCTCAACTCTATGCGAACACGATCCCCTGTATGCAAATGCAAAGAAGTCTTGCCCCAATACTACACGAACACGGGACATACGCCGCGATTGCGAAGAACAATTTGCTTCAGCCATCAAAATTGTCACGACCCGGATTTCCCACCCTCGGGAGTCGTGATGGCGCCTACTAATGTGAGCTAGGCAAGCCAATTCCTTGAACTATTTACTTCATTATCCAATTATTTCCTTTTAACAATTATAAAGCAATAACGTGTAAACGGTAGAAATTTAAATTAAGTGGAAGAAAGCAATAAAATATCTAAACATGTAGCTATTACAAACGATTAAGCCTTATCCACCCAGAACTGGTGTCACAGTGTCACAGACAATCTAAGAGTGCCAAATACAAAGTCTGAAAATAAAGATATACTGTCTCAGAATCAAAGAGATGAAACAGGAAATAAGTGATACAGGAGACGCCAGGGCCTGCGGACGCCTGTAGGTCTACCTTGGATCTCCGCGAGGACTGAAGGTAGCCACCCAATCTGCGGTCTGAAGTCTACAGCACTGGGATCTTCACAAAAGAGTGCAGAGTCTAGTATCAGCACAACCGACCCCATGTGCTGGTAAGTGCCTAGCCTAACCTCGGCGAGGTAGTGACGAGGCTAGGACCAAACTACCAAATAAACCTGTGCAATTCAACTATATACAGCGAAAAAGAAGTACAGAAATAAACAGTCAAGTCTGGGAGGGGGGAGCATGCTGCGGGAGAGATATCGATTCCAAATAGAAAGACAACAAGCAAACGAAAGAAACAATATAACTCGGATATCAACAAAGAATCAGAAATCAATAAATGCACGGCATCACCCTTCGTGCTTTTACTCTCGTCCTCACCAAAGCAATGATATAATAAAAATGTGCACGGCATCACCCTTCGTGCTTTTACTCTCTTTCCTCACCATATAATCAATATAATCGGCACGGAATGGTACGTCGTGCGGCAAGGCATCACCCTTCGTGCTTTACACTCTTTCCTCACAATCATACACGGCATCACCCTTCGTGCTTTACACTCTTTCCTCACAAAAACAATGCACGACATCACCCTTCGTTCTTTAACTCTCTTCCTCACCCAAACAACAATCACAAACAATAGGGTCTTTAACTCTCTTCCTCACCCAAACAACAATCACAAACAATAGGGCAAGGGAATAACTGAAATTATAATAAGAATCCCGGCAAGGGAACAACAGTTCAACAATTAAGTCCTGGCAAGGGAGCAACAATTCAACAATTAAGTCCCGGCAAGGGAGCAACATCAATAACGTCAACATCCCAGCAAGGGAGATAAAAAATAAAGCAACAATAGCCCGACAAGGGGGGCAACATAATGATCTCTTCTCTTTCTCACTTTTACTTCACAACTCGAGTCAATGCTCTAAAGGTTCAATTATCACTTATACTTTCACAATTCACTTCACAACTCGAGCCAACGCTCCTCAATGTTCATAGGTCACAATTCCTTCCACAAACTTTACACAACAAATAGAAACCATCACCAAGGCATGAAAGATACAACGAAGTCAATATAATCGCAATATAAAAACTCACGGGCATGCTAGACACCAACGTATAGATACTCGTCACCATGCCTATACGTCGTACTCAACTATTACCACATAGCAATTAGGACTCGACTCCTAATCCCTCAAGTTAAGGTTAGACCAAACACTTACCTCGATGCCACGAACACAATTCACGATTCAATTATAGCTTTACCCCTTGATTCCACCACCAATTCGCTCTTATCTAGTCACAAGTTACTTAATTACATCAATAAACGCTAAATGAATCAACCCCAATGCATGAAAATGAGTTTTCCAAAGTTTTACCCAAAAAGTCAAAAATCGCCCCCGGGCCCACATGGTCAAAACCCGAGGTTTGAACTAAATCCCGATTACCCATTCCCCCACGAACCCAAATATATAATTTGTTTTTAAATCGGACCTCAAATCGAGGTCCAAATCCTCAATTTTTTAAAAACCTAGGTTCTACCCAAAACACCCAATGTCCCCCCATGAAAATCATTGATTTTGAGTTGAAATCATGTTAAAAGATGTTAATGATTGAAGGAAATGAGTTAAAATTAACTTACAATCGATTTGGAAGAAGAGTTGTTCTTGAAAAATCGCCCTAGGGAGTTTGTGTTTTGAAAAGATGTGAAAATGGATTAAAAATTCATCTAAGTATAAAAGTTGCAGGTTGCAGATGTGGGAAATGCGAACAGGGGTTCACAATTGCGAACACCGACCTCTGCTATGTTGGGAATTGCGGCGGGGGGGGGGGGGGGGGGGAACTCGCATTTGCGAGTTAGGAATTGCGAACCAAGCATCGCATTTGCGATCAAGGCCCAAGTTGGGGAGTTTTCGCATTTGCGAAAGGAGTCTCGTATTTGCGAGACTGGAGCTGGCCTGGCTTCCTTCGCAATTGCGACAAGCCACTCGCATTTGCGATATCGCATTTGCAAGCCTACAGGCCTGCTATGCGCACCTGAAAATCTGCAATTTTTCTAAGTCCAAAATACACCCCGTGGCCTATCCAAAACTCACCCGAGCCCTCGGGGCTCCAAACCAAACATACACACAACCTCAAAACCATCCTACGGACTTATTAGTGTAATCAAATCACCAAAATAACATCATGAACATCGAATTAAACCTCAAACTCAATGAAATTTCTCAAATCTTCTTTAAACATCAAATGTTGCATTTAAGGTCCGAATCACGTCAAATGGACTCCGTTTCTTACCAAACTTTACCGACAACACATATAAATCATATTGAACCTGTACCGGGCTCCGGAACCATAATACGGGACCGATACCACCAGTTTCACATAACATTTCACTTTCAAAAACCTTTATATTTTTCAGAAAATAATTTTCTTTAAAACTTTATTTCTCGGGCTTGGGACCTCGGAATTCGATTCCGGGCATACGCCCAAGTCCCATATTTTCCTACGGACCCTCCGGGACCGTCAAATCACAGGTCCGGGTCCGTTTACCCAAAATGTTGACCGAAGTCAAATTAATTCAATTTATAGTCAAAATTTATCATTTTTCACAGATTTTCACATATAGGCTTTCCGGCTACACGTCCGGACTGCGCACACAAATCGAGGTGATGATAAAAGAGGTTTTTAAGGCCTCGAAATGCAGAATTCAATGTAAAAACAAGTGATTACCTTTTGGGTCATCACATCCCCACCTCTAAAACAATCGTTCGTCCTCGAATGGACTGAAGAAGGAAGTACCTGAGTCGGGGAAAAGATCGGGATAACGGCTCCGCATATCGGACTCGGACTCCCAGGTTGATGCCTCAGCAGGATGACCTCTCCACTGAACACGAACAGAAGGAAAACTCTTCGATCTCAACTGACGAACCTGTCATTCTAGAATAGCTACCGGCTCCTCCTCATAAGGCAAGTCCTTGTCCAACTGGACAGTGCTGAAATCTAACACGTGGGATGGATCGCCTGATACTTCCAAAGCATGGACACATGAAACACTGGATGCACGGCTGATAAGCTCGGCGGCAACGCAAGTCTATAAGCCACCTCTCCCACTCGATCAAGAATCTCAAACGGGCATATGAACCTAAGGCTAAGCTTGCCCTTCTTCCCAAATCTCATCACGCCCTTCATAGGCGACACTCGAAGCAATACCCGCTCACCGACCATGAATGCCAAATCACGAACCTTGCGGTCGGCATAGCTCTTTTGCCTGGACTGGGCTGTACGAAGCCTATCTTGAATAATCCTGACCTTGTCCAAGGCATCCTGAACCAAATCCGTACCCAACAACCAAGTCTCTCCCGGCTCAAACCATCCAACCGGCGACCGACACCGCCTACCATACAAAGCCTCATAAGGAGCCATCTGAATACTCGGCTGGTAGTTGTTGTTGTAGGCAAACTCTGCCAAAGGCAAAAACTGATCCCACGAGCCTCCAAAGTCAATGATACAAGCTCGGAGCATATCCTCCAAAATCTGAATAGGCTCAGACTGCCCGTCCGTCTGAGGATGAAACGCTCTGCTTAACTCAACCCGCGTGCCCAACTCTCGTTGAACTGCTCTCCAAAAATGTGAGGTAAACTGCGTACCTCGATTCGAAATGATAGACACGGGCACACCATGAAGACGAACAATCTCCCGGATATAGATCTCAGCAAATCTCTCGGAAGAATATGAGATTGCCACAGGAATGAAATGCGCTGATTGGTCAGCCTATCAACAATGACCCACACTGCATTGAACTTCTTCTGAGTCCGTGGGAGTCCAGTAACGAAGTCCATAATGATACACTCCCACTTCCAGTCAGGAATCTCAATCTTCTGAAATGAACCATCGGGCCTCTGATGCTCGTACTTAACCTGCTGGCAATTCAAACACCGAGCCACATATACAACGATATCTTTCTTTATTCTTCTCCACCAATAATGCTGCCGCAAATCCTGATACATTTTAGCGGCGCCAGGATGAATAGAGTACCGGGAGCTATGGGCCTCCTCTAAAATCAACTCTCGAAGACTATCCACATTAGGCACACAAACTCGACCCTGCAATCTCAAAACTCCATCATCACCTAAGGTAACCTGCTTGGAACCTCCGTGCTGCACCGTGTCTCTAAGGACACTCAAATGGGGATCATCATACTGCCGATCTCGAATACGCTCCAATAATGAAGAACGAGCGTTTGTGCAAGCTAACACACGGCTAGGCTCAGAAACATCCAACCTCACGAACTGATTGGCCAAAGCCTGAACATCCAAAGCAAGCGGTCTCTCACCGACCGGAATATAAGCTAGACTACCCATATTGGCTGACTTCCTAGTCAGGGCATCGACCACCACATTGGCCTTTCCCGGATGATATAAGATGATGATATCATAGTCTTTCAACAGCTCCAACCAACTCCTCTGCCTCAAATTCAAATCATTTTGCTTGAACAAATACTGCAGACTCTTGTGATCCGTGAACACCTCACATGACACGCCATACAGATAATCCCTCCAAATCTTCAACGCATGGACAATGGCTGCTAACTCCAAGTCATGAACCGGATAGTTCTTCTCATGAATCTTCAACTGCCGCGAAGCATAGGCAATGACCTTGCCATCCTGCATCAACACTGCACCAAGCCCAATACGAGATGCATCACAATAAACTGTATAAGGCCCTGAACCTGTGGGCAAAACCAACACTGGTGCCGTAGTCAGAGCTGTCTTGAGCCTCTGAAAGCTCGCCTCACACTCGTCCGACCATCTGAATTGGGCACCCTTCTGGGTCAACCTGGTCATCGGGGCTGCGATAGATGAAAACCCCTCTACAAACCGACGATAGTAGCCTGCCAAACCCAAGAAACTCCGGATCTCTGTAGCTGATGCTGGTCTAAGCCAGTTCTTGACTGCCTCAATCTTCTTCGGATCAACCTGAATACCCTCTACTGACACAACATGACCCAGGAATGCAACCGAACTCAACAAGAACTCACACTTCGAAAACTTAGCATACAACTGACTATCCCTCAAAGTCTGAAGAACCACTCTAAGATGTTGCTCGTGCTCTTCCCGGCTGCAGGAATATATCAAAATATCATCAATGAAGACTATCACGAATGAATCTAAGTAAGGCCTGAATCTTGGTTCATCAAATCCATAAAAGTTGCTGGGGAATTTGTCAACCCGAATGACATCACCAAGAACTCATAATACCCGTACCGAGTGCGGAAAGCTGTCTTAGGGACATCGGATGCCCTAATCCTCAACTGATGGTAGCCAAATCTCAAGTCAATCTTTGAAAATACCTTGGCACCCTGAAGCTGATTGAACAAATCATCAATCCTCGTCAGCGGATACTTATTCTTGATTGTAACCTTATTCAACTGCCGGTGATCAATACACATCCTCATCTATCCATCCTTCTTCTTAACAAACAACATCGGCGCACCCCAAGGCGAAACACTGGGTCTAATGAAACCCTTCTCGAGCAAGTCTTGCAACTGCTCCTTCAACTCGTTCGACTCAGGTGGGGCCATACGATACGGCGTGATAAAAAAAGGCTGAGTGCCTGGAGCCAAATCAATGCAAAAGTCAATATCCCTGTCGGGTGGCATACCCAAAAGGTCTGAAGGGAATACCTCAGGAAACTCACGAACAACGGGCACAGACTTAATAGATGGAACCTCAGCACTAGAATCGCGAACATAGGCCAAATAGGACAAACACCCCTTCTCGACCATACGCCGAGCCTTCACATACGAGATAACACTGCGGGTAGAATGACCAGGAGTCCCTCTCCACTCCAAACGAGGTAAACCTAGTAAGGATAAGGTCACGATCTTGGCATGACAGTCCAAAATAGCGTGATAAGGTGATAACCAGTCCATCCCTAATATGATATCGAAATCAACCATGTCCAGAAGAAGCAAATCTACACGAGTCTCAAGACCTCCAATCACAACTATACATGAACGATGGACTCGATCTACAACAATAGAATCACCCACCGGTGTAGACACATAGACAGAGGCACTCAAAGAATCACTAGGCATGACCACATACGGTGCAAAATAAGATGACACATACGAGTATGTAGACCCTGGATCAAATAACACCGAAGCATCTCCACTACAAACCAGAACAGTACCTGTAATAACTGCATCGGAAGCCTCAGCCTCGAGCCTGGCTGGAAGAGCATAACATCGGGGCTGGGCCCCACCACCCTGAACTACATCTCCGGGACAGCCTGCTGCTGGCTGGCCTCCACCTCTAGCGGCCTGAGCTCTACCTCTAACACCTCTACCTCCACCTCTAGCACCTCTACCCCCACCTCTAGCTGGCTGGGCGGGCTGTGGGACACTCGGTGCCTGAACCATGGCACGGGACCCTGATGCTGAGAGCTACTTGGTGCTCGAGGGCAAAACCTAGCAATGTGACCCATATCACCACTAGTGTAACAAGCCCTCGACTGCTCAGACTGCTGGCCCTGACGACCTGAATGAAAAAAACTCTAAAGCAACGGTGCACTGATAGGAGCTGGCGGTGCACTGTAGGACTGCTGATCGGAATGCTGCATTTGAGGACCACGGCCACCTGAAGTACCGTGAGAAACCTAAAGTGCCGACTGAAAAAGGCCTAGGAGGATGGCCTCTACTATACGAATCCCTACCTCCAGACGAGGTACCACTGAATCGGCCTGAATGACGAGGCCTCTTGTCCGACCCATGACCTCCTCACCCTCTCTCTCTCCGTGGGAAGTATGATAAGAGCATGACGAGCCAAGTCGATGAATCTGGTCTCATACTGGGTAACGGTGATAGAACCCTGCTGGAGACGCTCAAACTGCCTCCAATAGGCCTCTCTCTGAGTGATGGGGAGAAACTTCTCCAGAAATAGCTGCGTAAACTGCTCCCAAGTCAAGGCTGGTGATCCGGCTGGTCTAGCCAAGCAATAATCTCTCTACCAAGTCTTGGCGGATCCAAACAAGCGAAAAGTAGCAAAATCGACCCCATTGGTCTCAACTATCCCCATGTTCCTGCGAACCTCATGACAGCTGTCTAGATAATCCTGGGGATCATCAGAAGATGCACCGCTGAAAGTAGTAGTGAAGAGCTTGGTGAACCTATCCAACCTCCACAAAGCATCGGTAGACATAGTTGCTCCATCACCGGTCTGGGCTACCATACCCGGCTGGACTGCTCCAACTGGCTGAATTGCTGGAGTCTGAAATTAGGGAGCTACCTGCTCCAGAGTGCGAGTGGCAGGAGTCTAGGCTCCTCCTCCAGCCTGAGAGACCGGCTGGTGCTATAGGAAGCAAGACTGCCCGGGTGACACTCTCCATAAGGCCCACTAGACGGACCAGAGCATCCTGGAGTACTGGGGTGGAAATAAACCCTTCTAGGACCTGAGCTGGGCCCACCGGGACTGCTAGGGCCGAAACCTCATCATCAAAATATACCTGAGGCTCCGCTGCTGGTGCTGGTGCTCTGGGCTGAGCTCTGCCCCTATTGATACCCAATTTTTCCCTATGTATTTTGACATGCAAATACTTTCAAAATAGCATATATAAGTATGCCCAAGTGTTTTAGTATTCTTCCTAATTTTTAAAGGATTTTTAAATCAATTTATTGCCCATTTTAGCAGTACAAAAACCAATAATTATTCCCAAAATTATCATTTTCGTGAATAACTTATTTTATTCTCATATTTATACCAAAATATAGCTAGGGTAATTTTTATACATTTTTACAAAATTTATTTGGTATTTTAAAAGCTAAATTGCATATAATTGCAATTTTAGCCTATTTTCAGAATTAACAGCATTTTATAATTATGAAATTGGTTCCAGTATTTTTAAATTAATATTTATATATTATTTATTGAATCTGTACCTTTAATTTATTTTCAAAATCATTTTTACTATTTTTATAAAATAAAAAGGAAAAACTGGCTATCTAACATATGGCCCAATTTTGTTTCAATTATAGCCCAAATTAACCCCCCTCCTCCCCCCTAATTGACCAAATTTCAAACCCCTAACGGACTGACCCAATTTCAATACAACCCGGCCCCTACCCAACAAATTTAACCCGCCCGGCCCTTTCTTTTAATCCAGGCCGTTGATCATTTTGATCAACGGCCACGATCATTCCTTGCTTTTTTAATCCGCAAAGACTACCCTAATCCCCTCATTCTCTTCTATCAGCCGCCTCTGAAATCCCTCTCCTCTCAAACTCTCTCAAACACTCTCGAAACCCTAGCCTCTCTCACCAGCTTCAACCTCAATCTCACCGGAATCCATGGACTCTCAGGCCATGGATGGTTTAAACTCATCTCCCTATGCTCTTAAACATTTGGTATCCGAAGGTTCGAAGTCTGACCTTGATGGTGTCCGTTCAGATCTTCGCCGATTCAAGGTTCTATGGCCATCTCCGGCCCAGCTCCGGCACACTATGGTGTTTTGAGCCCGGTTCTGACTTATCCAACTCAGATCGGACCTTTTTCCAAGCCTTTCTCGTTTTAGGGTTCCTCTGAAACCCTAGATATTCGAGGTTTTCTCTTATTTTTTCTTAGATCTGTTACATATCTGTGCTCTACTTGAGTTTTAAACGTTTTCCCCAATTTTTCTTTCAAAAAATTACTTCTTTCCGATTTAGGTTTTTCTGAAAAGCTTAAAATGTTTCTCTGACTTTACTTTTTCTTTTCTTTGTGTGTACTTGTCTATACTATGTTCTTATGTTTTCTTTTCCACCACGCATGTTCTTCTACTGTGTTCTTATGTTTTCCTTTATCATGCATGTTCTTCTACTATGCTCCGTTCTTTCTTCTATTGTGTTTCTATGCCATGTTCTCACATGTTTATCCCACTGTGTTTTCCTATATGTTCTTTTGCTATGTTGTTCCGGTGTTCTTGTGCTCTTCTACTGTATTTCTCTACCATGTTCTTAAGTGTTTACTGTTTCACTTCTACTTTACCTTGTTTTAAGACCCGTTAAGCATGTTTTCCGCTACTGATTCTTCTACTCTCATTATGCTTCGAACTTTCTATTGTATTTGCTCGTCTTCTCATGAGAATTATGAAAAGAAATCTCTGAGACTGTTGCCTCCTCATCCCTGTGCTTGACTCGAGTTGGAAACCCTAGAATTTGGGGGTTCTACCGAGGTTTGGTCATGTGTTTGAACTAGGGTTCTATTTTGGAACCCTTGACTCTTTCAGACTCATTCTGGGTCTATGATTTAAGTTTGAACTTATTTGTTTATGACTCTAAACTTTTAAATTCTTCTATACTAGACTCTTCTACTGATTAGCATGGTTGTATGCTTTTATATGTGGGATGAATTCTTTCTTCCGAAAAGGTTTTCCAACTTATGATTGATTCAGAATCCTTTTTAGGTTTGATTGATTGTTACTGATTTTCCTTAAGTAAAACCTTTCTTCACCTTTTCTGACTGGATTCATTCAGACATTGTGATTTACTGGCTGGTAATTGATTTCCTTTCCTTATTTGCACAAACCGTGTACTATCAAGACTTTTTTCTTAAATATACCCCTATGTATTTACCCCTCTTGTATTGCTTTGAAAAGGTGTTTGATTAATCTCTTTCCTTAATTATTTTACCCGTTTGAAATCAGAATCCCTTAATTAAAGGGAAACCTTGTGAAATTGATTTTCAAACTATTTTCTTACCTATTTCTGCTTGCTTTCTACACTATAAATACATGACCTTCTTTAACACATTACACACGGTTAATACGATCAAAACTTTCAATTCAACACTTTTACACACATTACACACTTGAGACACTTACAATCTCATAGTTCTCTTCTAGAATCATAGTATTCTGACTACTCGCGTGTGCTTTGGCTTTATAAGACTACTGCTTTCTGTTCTTGTTTCCTTGAAACCGGTATGTTCTAGTTTGGTTTCAGCCTCATCCCACTGTGTTTATTTTCAGCCTTTACATCTATGTCCACTTTACTGTCTATGTGGAGTTAAATGTTAAATATGCATGCTATTTTCTCTGCATTTGTTTCTGCTGTGAATCCCTACACCCCTGTTCCCCTCTATGTGTTTTGAGTTGAAGTTCAGATCATGGCAACATGCAAGTTGTTGCTCATGTTTGGACTTGATCCCTTAGGGGATCCTAACTCCTAAACAATGTGGCCTAACGGGCTGGTTGGAGTGTGCCAGCACTTCCAATTGCTAGGTATGACCCCTAGCCTGTCCTTGCTTTTTTCCCAGAATCCCCTCTCTGCACTTACACTCTCTCTTAGCTTCTAGGTTCCGCCCTCCTCCTGTGAGCCATGCTTTGGGACCTTGAGTTCCATCTGAACTTGGACACTTGCGGGCTGGCTCTTCCACACTGCACTATGATTCAATTCTGCAATATATTTGGGTGTGAGCACTGCCTGGAGTCCATTGGAGACTCTTAGGGAACTTTGACACATCCCAAATAAGAGAAAGGCTTTGGAATCTGTTCTTTGGAGTTGGTTTACTTCATGCTTCAAACAGGAAGTCTGAATCAGGCTCTCCTTAAATTTTTAGTTCTCTGATGTAATTTTACTTTTTCTTATTCATTCTGGGCTGTAATAATTCTTGTATAACTGTTGGGGCTATTAGTAAAAAGGGGAGGGTCAATCATACATGCCAAAAGGGTAGATATCATGTTCATAGGGAATATTTACACTTCTACACTCATGTATCCTGTTTTCAGCTTTCACTTCTGCATCTCATATAGAGACCATGTCTATAGGTTTCTGCACTTCTGCATCTCATATAGAGACCATGTCAATAGGTTTCTGCACTTCTGCATCTCATATAGATACTATATTTATAGGCTTCTGCACTTCTGCATTATATAGAGACCATGTCTATAAGTCATTTCTGAAATGCTACATATCATATAGATAATATGCCTATAGGACTTCCTGAATTTTGCATCTGCATCTGTCACTAGGCAAACCTGTTTGTAGGTTTAAATAACTAACGGCATTTTAGATACCATGCCTATAGGACTTCTGAACTCTTGTTTCGATTGTAAGAAATTTTTTAAAATCAGTAACGCCTAGAAAGCATGCCTATAGGAACCATCAACTAAATCTGAATCGTCCACTCGCTTATAAGTTTAAAATAAGTAGAAACAATAACGACTGCAGAATTTATATTCCTGTAATTGACAATTTCTTTCCCTTAAAATCAGTATACTTCTTTTCTGAAACTAATAGATATCATGCCTATAGGTTTTCGTCTAACACTTAGGCAAGCCATAAGGTAACTTGTAAATGGAATCAGATTCTATTAACTACAACCAGCAGGCAGGCCTGATTCGGGCTTCTTATCTGAAATATGTAATAGATCACTTTGCCACAACTCATAAGTTTAATCAGACCCTTAACAATACGTGTAAGACATGTTAAACTATATGCTTCTTTTTTTAAGGAGGTTTGTTTGAGCCTTTCTATCTATTATGTGCTTCTCCCCCATATTTGTTACATATGTGTTTTGATTGTCGCCTTAGAATTTTATCCTTTGAAACTATAAAACCTCACATCCCTTCCCTTTAGGATTAGTAGTCCTAAATACCTCCGGGGCTGATAAGATTGGGGCGGGTAATAGCATGCAATAAGAAAACGAGACTATTCCGCGCTTTAATACCTTAACGGGGTGGGAAAGGGTAGATATGGATATGATGACCACGCGATAACACCACGTGTATAAACCGTTACCAAGTGTTGTGTGGGGTGATCCATATTATTTATAAACCTAGGATCCCCCCCCCCCTCCTTTACTTGTTTATTTTATTCAGAATTTCAAAACTGCTTTTTCTCAAATTCCAGCTTCTTTAACTGCTTTTAACTTCAATTACTTGCAAAAATTATGTGAAAATTTTCCCCCTTTTTTTTTACTCGTTTATTTAGAAGTTCAAAACTGCTTTTTCTCAAATTCCAGCTTCGTTTAACTTCAAAAATTCCTTACAACAATTATGTGAGAACCCCCCCCCCCCCCCTCTCGTATTTGAAATCCTTGTTTGTCTACTTGTTGTTCACACTTAAAGTCACAATTATAGTATGGTCGGGAACCACACTAGTGGATCTCGAGGGGTGCCTAGCACCTTCCCCTCGGGATAATTTCAAGCCCTTACCCAATCTCCGGTTTTCTAAATCAATGTTCTTCTTAGTGTCCTAATGCACTTAATCATTAGGTGGCGACTCTTTAATTCAAACCCAATTCCCAAAAGGAAACAAGTTGTCCTCCCAAATGTCATAAACCCGATTTCGCGAGAAAAAGGGGGCATCGACAGCATGGCGACTCTGCTAGGGATTTCTTTAAGGCTTTTACCACTTCATGCTATTTGTGACTTTATGCTTCTTTGTCTTTACTAATTTTAAATGCCTTTAAGTATTTTTCTTTCTTCTACTACGAAACTGACTTGACTCTTTGTTCTTTCTTTTATTTCTCTTAATGCTTTCCTTTATCGCTTTCCTTTAATACTGTTGTAAATTATGAGAAACTGTTGTAATTATCACTTTATGAACGTGCAAATACGTGACAACTTGTTTGATTATTGTAACTGCATATTCAACATCATATTCCACTCGTGCCAAATAAAATACCATAGCAACGCTTATAATGAGTGGTTGCGCTCTTCCGATATTATCACCCCCTAAATCCGGCAAAGGCATATTTACGGTAAAACCAGTCGATCAACGGTGTAGTCGACGGTTTCGCGCCTTTCCCTCTTGAGTTGTCCGCTCAAGGCTACCAGTCTAATACCACATAGAAACCTTACTCTATTTAATTGTGCATGCATCATGGTCAAACCTAGCCAAGTCAGTTATGTTGTCCGCATAATGACTCTTTAAGATAGCCTTGTCCAAGTCCGCTGGGTTTCCTTGAAACCAAAACGGACCTTATCACGTTCTGTGCATTTATTTGGAGAACTAAAGTGCTTTTATGCCAATTATTGATATTTAGTAGTCGAGTCTGGTGGGGGTAAGGGCCTAACCTTTTGTCTTGGAGAAACATGAGGCACGAAGTCCCCAGATTCGGCATGGTCACCAACGTCCACCCCAAATTGCTAAACTGGTGGGGAGATCTTCATTCCGGTGATCAAGCTCTTGTCAGGAAATATCTAGGAAATCTACCTTCTCTCCTGGAAATTCAACCCAACAACAAAATCATAGAAGCTGTCACTCTATTCTGTGATTGTGATAGGTCTGTGTTCCGCTTTGAAGACATTGAGATGACACCCTTGCTTGAGGAAATGGGAGGATTGGCTGGAATACCGTGGGAAACTCCGAGTTTGTTAATGCCGGAAAACCGCAAGGGTAGAGGTTTTCTCAAAATGATGGATCTAAAGAAGAATCCAGACCTGACATGTTTGAAGGAGTCGTACATTCCCTTTGACAACTTGTACGAAAGGTACGGTCATAGCAAATCTTACCGTACTTATCCTGACGAGTTTGCCCTTACATCATTGGGGCATATCCATCGAAGGGTCTTTGTCTTCATGTTCTGTTTCTTGGGGATGATAGTGTTTCCAATAAAGAAAGCAATAATCCATACCAAGCTAGCTATGGTAACCAAAACTCTAATGGAAGGAATTGACGGACAACCATTCAGTCTTGTGCCAATGATCATTGCAGAAATATACCGAGCCCTAAAAAGGTGTCAACATGGAGCCAAACATTTCGAGGGTTGTAATCTGCTACTTCAACTTTGGCTCATGGAACATCTCCAAAATGGTGAATACCGAAAGGAAATCCATCGTAGAGACTGGGACGATCATATCACCTTTCATCATCCAAAGCGAATGAATTACATGCCCAACATGTTCGCCCAACCAGAGAATGCTAGAGAATGGGTCGAACTCTTTGATAATCTGACTGAGGACCGAGTGCAATGGATGTTCGAGTGGTTCCCTACTGAAGAATTCATCGTTCGATCCAGGGATGCGCCATTTCTGATACTGATCGGTTTGAGGGGAACCTACCCTTATGTCCCTCTCCGAGTTATGAGACAGGCTGGCAGGAAGCAGGTTATACCAAGGGTCGACAAGATGAGTCACTTCCGGGCTGATTTCCAGAATGACGATAGTCCGTACAGGTGCAAGGCTCAGCATATGTGGCACTGCAAAATTGTCTTGGGAAAGGACACCATCGAACCATACAGATACCATGCTGGTTGTACCCCACACTCTTCGGGCTGGCTGGAAGACAATCACAACTGCGCAAGAGGATTCGGGAAAGTGAAAATGAGCACCGTGAAATACAAGAAGCCAATCAAAAACTAATTGAAGAATGGAAGGATATGGCTGTCAGCGCCAATAAACGACTGGTCTGTTTAGAGCGAGGTATAGTGGAACTGGAAAGGAAGTTTCTGAAGAGGGTCGAAGATTGCTGAACTGCTAAAGGAAATAAAGGTGGACATCTGGCCAGAGCTTACTTGCTACTAGGACTGCGCGAGCTGGGAGAGCTGTTCGAGGGAGCCAACACTGCCGAGTCTGGGGAAGATCCCTCTGGGACCAAATAGATAGGAATTTCCATTTTTCGCCTTATAAGATGTAATAAGGCCAATGGCCATTAGTGACCTTTTCTTTCTTATTATTTAGTGTCGTTTTGGGATTCATCTACCTTTTTATCAATAAAATGAGGCACTTAGCATTCTAAGTTCTCCAAATTAACTTGTTGCTAGGCCTACCTTAGGCACAACGAGGTCCCCAAAATTAGGACGCGCTTTATATTTCCTACACTACGTGTTTAAATATTGCAACATTTTTCTCCCTTATGATCCTTACTGACTTATCACCTTTTCGTTTTTACTTTTTTGTTTATTCCCCTCCCCAAAGGTTAGTTCGTGAACTCTGGCAACATCAGCATATTTTACAAGATCCAGGGGGCCTCCACTTACTCCTCCTCCCAGTCCTGTCAGACACAAAAGCAAAAGGATAATGGAAGATTCAAACAACTCAGCCGAGCGGGTAGAGGTCACTCGTGGTGCTCTGGTCTCCAAGGAGAATACCTCTCAACTAGAACTAAAACTATTGAAGTTCCAAGAAGAACTTGATCAAGTCCGCAATTCGGCAAGTCTGTCATTTTCCCTCACCACTCCAGAAGTTACCTTTCCAAAAACTCAGAATCCCATACCTCCACAAAATATCCCAAAGCAACAAAACCATCCCGCTCCTCACCACCACTGCAATACTTGCCACGCTCCCAACAATACTCCACTACTCATCCCGGAACCTTTGAACTCCACAAATGACCACTGCCACACCCAACACAATACCCCCATCTACGTGGAGACTGTGCCACACTCCACCCAGCCCATCTAAAGCACACCCGAGTCCAATGATAAGGACTCGCTAATCAAAAATTTGGCTGAAGAGCTTAAAAGGATGACCACCAGAATTCAAGACGTTGAAGGAAGTAAGGGAATTGAGGGACTAAACTATGAAGATCTGTGCATACAGCCCAATGTCGAACTGCCCGAGGGGTACAAACCTCCCAAGTTCGAAATGTTTGATGGTACAGGGGGTCCCAGGGTTCACTTGAGAACATACTGCGACAAGCTGGTCGGAGTAGGAAGAGACGAGAAGATCCACATGAAGCTTTTCATGAGGAGCCTGAAAGGAGATGCTCTGTCTTGGTACATTAGCCAAGACCCAAATAAGTGGTCGAACTGGGTAGGTGTGGCGTTCGACTTCATGGATAGATTCAAGTTCAATACGGAAAATGCACCAGATGTGTTTTACATTCAGAATTTAAAGAAGAAACCCACAGAAACATTCTGCGAGTATGCCACTCGTTGGAGATCAGAGGCTGATAAGGTCCGACCTGCTTTAGAGGAAGAACAAATGAACAAGTTTTTCGTCCGGGCTCAGGACCTATGAAAGACTGATGCTGATCGAGAATCATAAATTTTCTGACATCATCAAGCTAGGAGAAAGGATCGAGGAAGGTATCAAGAGCGGTATGGTTACGAACTTTGAAGCCTTGCAAGCCACCAATAAGGCTCTACAGTCTGGTGGTGCGTCCAAGAAAAGGGACGTAGGCGTCGTATGGTTGCAGAGAGAACCAAATCACCTGTCAAATACCAAGCTTATCCAATGCCTCCACTTACATATCAGCCCACTCCAAATTACCAAACACCCACACCTTCCTACCAAACTCCACCGCCTACTTATCAATCACCTCCATCTCCTACATACCAACCTGCTTCACCCTGATATTCCCAGCCCGCACACGTCTACCAAGCCTACAACACTCAACAATCCCACTGTCAATCACCTCCCCCTCGTCAAAACTTCCCTAGACCCCGAGCATATTTCGACCGCAGGCCTCCCAAACAGTATACTGCCATTGCCGAACCAATTGACCAGCTGTACGAAAGGCTCAAAGCTGCTAGTTATGTCACCCCTATCCCTGCCATAACCCTTGAAAACCCTTCCCAATGGGTCAACCCAAATAAAACCTGTGCATACCATTCTGGCATGAAGGGGCATACCATTGATGAATGCCGCTCCCTGAAGGATAAGATCCGGCTTTGATTGACAACAAGATCATCGTGGCAAAGCAGCCTGCTCCAAATGTCTACAATAACCCTCTACCAGACCACAAGGGTGGAGGTGTTCACATGATTGAAATAGAGGATGATTGGGATCCCAAAGGATCAATCGATTTGATCACGGAAGGCGACGATCCAAAGAAACCAACAGTCAACCTTAATCCGATTGTAGTCCAGATTCAGCCCTCTGGAGACGCCGAGGTGAAGATGTCCATACCATTTGAGTTTGAAATGCCATCCTTTGCGAAGACGCCAACACCAATTGAGGTCGAGTTTGGGTCCCCAAAGGCGCCTGTACCATTTGAAGTTGCTATATTACCTCCCAAAGCAAGGGCGCCCATTCCGGTAGCAATGAGAGCCGTAACACCATTCCATACAAAATCCATACCATGGGACTACACAGCCGAGGCAAGAAGGAAAGGGAGAGCCAAGTTAGGGAAAGCAGTTGCAGCATAAGGTATGACAAGAACCTACAGGGTTTATACCCCAGAATACTTGGCTGAGTCGAGTAAGCAGACCTCTGGTCGACAAGCCATCACTGAAACTGGGCTCGATGATCTCTGAAGAAAGATACAAGCGAAGGAATACTCAGTCATTGATCAGCTGAACAAAACACCGGCGCAGATTTCTATCCTTGTTTTGCTATAGAGTTCTGATGCACACAAGAATGCCTTGTTAAGAGTGCTGAGTGAGGCGTATGTACCAAGCAACATCACTGGAGGAGAAATGGCAAACATGGTAGGCCAGGTATTGGAAAGTCACAAGATCACTTTTCACGAAGATGAGCTGCCACCGGAGGGATTCTGTCACAACAAGGCGTTGCACATCACCATCAATGTTAAAGCTTTCGACGGTTCTCAAAGGTCTACCGTTGGGGAGATTAGCTTATGTTTGCAAATAGGGCCTACTTGGTTTGATGTTGACTTTCAAGTGATAGACGTGCCGGCATCTTACAATTTATTGTTGGGACGACCATGGATTCACGCCGCTGGGGCCGTGGCATCAACACTACATCAGGCAGTGAAGCTTGAGTGGAATCACCAAGAGGTGATCATTCACGGCGACGGTAGCAATCCCATATACAGTCGCCAGACCATTCCAGCAATTGGAGGAAGAAGAAGGATAGGCGGGGAAACTTACCACCACATCGAGCGAGTCAATGCTGTTGACAAGGACAAATGGTGGGATAACAAAATTGAAAGCATATTGAACTGGAGCGGGTATGAACCTGGCAAGGGACTTGGCAAAAATCTCCAAGGAATCGCTAAGCCCATTAAACTCAAGAAACACGGCACCACCTTCGGATTGGTATATGAGTATACCTGCAAAGAATTAAATGAATGGTCTCCACCCTGGCGCGATCCTTACTATCCATTGGAGCAGCCGATACCCCGTTTGGAGCAGACCTTCCAACCGGGCGCGGTCATCTATAGGTCAGAAGAAGAAGAATCCCTAGCAGCAATGAGGAATTTGTTCCTTGAAGACGATGATATGGATTGCTGTGTCGTTCTCGAGGAGGAGGGGGAGGAAGGCCCTTCCATACAGGCGGTAAGCAGAGGGGCATACCTCAACAATTGGACCGTCCGAACCACCAGAGCCCGGCGTGCCTCGGGGTAGCAAGGCTGAACAAGCACCATGCACTATTTTATCTTACTAGTTTACTTTCCTTTCGCATTTTATTTTTTTGCAAGAAAGAGCTCCAATGTTCAAAACCGTTATGGAATTTATAAAAGCATTTCAATTTGCTTATAAATCTTACTCTTATTATTTTCTCTCAATACTTTACTTATATAGCATTACTATTACTTATCTTGATGAACCAATGACTGTGACATGCAACGAGACAACGCAACAAACTGACATAGATTCAGAGAAAGATGATATACCGGAAGAGATTGTTAAGGAAGTTGAGAATTACGAAAATAGGCCTAAGTCCAACCTGGACGAGACTGAGATTGTTAACCTGGGAGATGCAGTAAACATCAAAGAAACACGAATCAGCGTTCATTTGTCACCATCAGAGAAGGAAGAGTATACAGATTTTCTAAGAGAGTACGAAGACATATTCGCCTGGTCGTACGATGACATGACTAGTCCGAGTACATCTATTGTGGCTCACAAATTGCCGACTGATCCGGCCTATTCACCAGTAAAACAGAAGCTCAGAAAATTCAAGCCAGATATGAGTTTGAAAATCAAGGAAGAGGTCACTAAGCAGGTCAAAGCTAAGGTTCTCAGGGTAGTGGAGTATCCAATGTCGTTAGCCAACATCGTGCTAGTGCCAAAGAAGGACGGGAAGGTTAGAGTCTGCGTCAACTACCGGGATCTCAACCGGGCCAGTCCAAAAGACGACTTCCCCTTGCCGAACATACACATCCTGATTGACAATTGCGCCAAGCACGAGTTGCAATCATTCGTAGATTGTTTCGCTGGGTATCATCAAATCTGGATGGATGAAGAAGATGCTGAGAAAATGGATTTCATTACGCCATGGGGAATGTACTGCAACAAGATGATGCCATTCGGGTTAAAGAATGCAGGGGCCACCTACATGAGGGCCATGACTACCATTTTCCATGATATGATACACAAGGAGATCGAAGTATATGTGGATTATGTTATCATCAAATCCAAGAAAGTCGTTGATCTTATGGAAGATCTGAGGAAGTTCTTCAATAGACGGAGAAGGTACAATCTGAAACTGAATCCCGCGAAATGTGCATTTGGGGTTCCTGCCGGAAAACTACTTGGGTTCATTGTGAGTCACCGAGGGATAGAACTGGATCCATCAAAGGTCAAAGCTATCCAAGAATTGCCACCGCCAAAGAACAAGAAAGAAGTAATGAGTTTCTTGGAGAGACTTAACTACATCAGCCGGTTCATAGCACAATCTACCGTCATCTGTGAGCCAATCTTCAAGATGTTGAAGAAGGACGCCGCTACCAAATGGACTGATGATTGCCAAAAGGCCTTCGACAGGATCAAGGAGTACTTGTCAACACCACCAGTCTTGGTTCCGCCTGAGCCAGGTGGACCTTTGCTACTCTACATTGCAGTGTTAGATGGTGCCTTCGGTTGCGTCCTAGGGCAACATGATGAAACAGGGAAGAAGGAGCAAGCCATTTATTACCTCAGTAAGAAGTTCACCCCGTACGAAGCCCGGTATTCTCTATTGGAACGCACCTGCTGTGCTTTGACTTGGGTAGCTCAGAAGTTGAGGCACTATTTCTGTGCCTATACTACGTATCTCATATCAAGGATGGATCCATTGAAGTACATCTTTCAGAAGCCCATGCCCACTGGCAAGCTAGCAAGTGGCAAATCCTGCTGAGTGAATTCGACATTGTCTACGTGACCCAGAAAGCAGTCAAGGGACAGGCACTAGCAGATCACCTCACTGAAAACCTTGTAGACGGAGAATACGAATCCCTAAAGACGTATTTCTGGACGAAGAGGTATCATTCATAGGAGAAGACATTGCAAAGTCCTATGATGGTTGGAGGATATTTTTCGACGGAGCAGCAAATTTCAAAGGAGTTGGCATAGGAGCAGTCCTAGTATCAGAAACTGGCCAGCATTATTCGGTATCCACCAAGCTCAGGTTCCCCTGCACTGACAATATGGCCGAGTACGAAGCCTGCATCTTAGGGCTCAAGATGGCCATTGATATGAACATCCAAGAGTTGCTAGTGATTGGAGATTCAGACTTGCTTATACATCAAGTCCGAGAAGAATGGGCAACCAAGAACTCCAAGATACTCCCATACCTGCATCATGTACAGGAGTTGAGAAAGAGGTTCACAAAGACGGAATTCCAACATGTTCCCAGAGTCCAGAATGAGTTCGCCGATGCATTGGCTACCCTGGCCTTTATGATAAAACATCCAAATAAGAACTTCATTGATCCTATTCCCGTGAAGATCTATGATCAGCCAGCTTACTGTGCTCATGTCGAAGAAGAAGCAGATGGAAAATCTTGGTTTCATGATATCAAGGAATATTTGGCAAAAGGAGAATATCCCGAGCTCGCAAATGCTACTCAGAAGCGCACACTTCGGAGACTGTCTAACAACTTCTTTCACAGCGGAGGAATCCTGTATAGGAGGACTCCGAATTTGGGATTACTAAGGGTTATCCACGCAAAAGAAGCCTCCATACTACTAGAAGAAATACATGCCGAGACCTGTGGTCCACATATGAATGGTTTTGTCTTAGCCGAGAAGATACTCCGTGCTGGTTATTTTTTGGTGACTATGGAGACGGACTGCATCCAGTATGTCCGAAAGTGCCACCGCTGTCAGATACATGCCGACATGATAAAGGTGCTTCCAAATGAGCTTAATGCAACAAGCTCGCCATGGCCGTTCGCCGCATGGGGAATGGATGTTATCGGACCAATCGAACCTGCTGCATCAAACGGGCACATGTTTATCCTAGTAGCAATTGACTATTTCACCAAATGGGTTGAAGCGGCATCTTACAGAGCAGTGACTAAGAAAGTTGTGGCAGACTTCGTCCGTGACCGTATCGTTTGTCGATTCGGGATTCCAGAATCAATCATTACTGACAATGGTTCCAACCTCAACAGTGACTTGATGAAGGCTATATGTGAAACCTTCAAGATCAAACACAAGAATTCCACAGCTTACAGGCCTTAGATGAATGGAGACGTGGAAGCCGCCAATAAGAATGTCAAGAAGATACTAAGGAAGATGATAGAAAAGCATAAACAATGGCATGAGAAGTTATCATTTGCTTTATTAGGGTACCGCACCGCAGTTCGCACATCAACTGGGGCAACTCCCTACATGATGGTTTACGGTACAGAAGCGGTCATTCCCGCCGAGGTAGAAATTCCCTCCCTAAGGATCATACAGGAAGCAGAACTCGACGATGCAGAGTGGGTGAAGAGTCGTTACGAGCAGTTGGCTCTTATAGATGGGAAAAGAATGAATGCAGTTTGCCATGGTCAGCTTTATCAGAAAAGAATGTCCAGAGCTTTCAACAAGAAAGTCAAACCAAGACGGTTCACACCGGGGCAGCTGGTTTTAAAGAAGATTTTTCCACATCAAGATGAAGCCAAAGGGAAGTTCTCTCCCAACTGGCAAGGCCCATATATGGTTCACCGGGTTCTAACAGGAGGAGCTTTCATACTCGCAGAAATGGACGGAGAAGTTTGGCCAAAACCGATCAATTCAGATGCAGTCAAGCGCTACTATGTGTAATCTTATGATTTCCTTATGTAATTTGAACTACGTCTGACCTAATTCCCGTTTAAGAGGGGATACGTAGGCAACCTTATGGGTTCGGTCACAATTCAATAAAATTTTCATTTTCCCCGCAATTGGAAATTGGGGCAGAATTTTGAGGAGGACCTTCAAAATTCCGAAGTAATTTCAGCCGATCATCGCAAGCAACCGTCAGAAGCAGCAACCCAGTAAACTGGGGCAGAATTTTGAGGAGGACCCTCTAAATTCCGAAGCGAGAGAGGTTGCAATGTCCTGAACCACGTCACAGTCGTCGATTCTTCTAAAAACTATTTCTTAAATATATACTCATGTCATATTTTTACAAACCCATGCATGTCTGTTACCAAAATTGCTCTGTTTAGCAACGCTACCCCCAATGATACGCACAGTATCACCAAAAACAGAGCCAAGCAGGTCAAGCAAAGGTAGCATAGACACAAACTAACCATTCCCCTTACAAAACTCACGATTTTTCTTTGGATGCAGGCACCCAAGTCGCAAAATCATAGAATATATTATACACCCATACTATTCATAATACAACTCTCAGAACCGTCACACCTATTCACAGTTGCTATCCACACACAATATCCCCAGCAGCCAGAATATCACAATCAGCTATCAGCTAAGAAAATTTTATTGCTATTCACCTTTTATCTCTTGCATAAGGCTACCATTCTGCCTTCCGAGGTTAAGCTCTACCTACATCTGCATTTCTTGCATTGCATAAGGCTACCATTCTGCTTTCCGAGGTTAAGCTCTACCTCCATCTGCATTTCTTGCATTGCATAAGGCTACTATTCTGCCTTCCGAGGTTAAGCTCTACCTCCATTTGCATTTCTTGCATTGCATAAGGCTACCATTCTGCCTTCCGAGACTAAGCCATGTCTCCATTTGCATCGGCTGAAAGATCGCCACCATCATATACATCTTGCATGGCTGAAAGATCGCCACTTTATTTATGTCTTGCATCGGCTGAAATATCGCCACTTTATTTACGTTCTCATGGGCTGAAAGATCGCCACCTTCATCTACATCTTGCATGGCTGAAAGATCGCCACTTTATTTATGTCTTGCATCCGCTGAAATATCGTCACTTTATTTACGCTCTCATGGGCGGAAAGATCGCCAAACTGTCCAAGGGCATCATTGTTCAGAGGCACCATCTTCATAGCCCGAGAACGCCATGCCATGGCCTGAAGACCCCTTTTGTCTCTTGCATATCATTATTCAAAGGCATCATCGCTCGGAGGCATCATTCTCATAGCCCGAGAGCATCATTTCATAGCCTGCGAATCCTTTATTATATGCTTCATAGCCAGGACATCATGGTCTAAGGACGTCATCCTAACCGCCCAAAGACAACATTCATGGTCCAACGGGGACTTGCATCATGTTTAAATTTATGCACAATATATGCGCGTATTGCTTATCTGCAGGTAAAGCGGCAAGCAACGGCCGTCTCAGCAGGAGCGATCCCACTCCGGTTCACGCAGCCCTATTAGACTTTTAACCATCCATCCCAACCTAAATATCACGTCCGTTCTTGAATGATCTCCATCGGCATACTCCGCCGACGGATCCTGAACTACATATGGCCTGATTCCTGTAAGACCAGGGATATGTAGGTAGCTCAGGAACCATAGCACGGTCAATCTCTTCAAAACCACTTCACTCGGTCAAAATTGGCCATCATATCTTTACCCGACAACTCTTTCATCCTTCCCGGGTAAAGAGGGGCAGCTGTTGATACCCAATTTTTCCCTATGTATTTTTTTACATGCAAATACTTAAAATAGCATATATAAGTATGCCCAAGTGTTTTAGTATTTTTTCTAATTTTTAAAGGATTTTTAAATCAATTTATTGCCCATTTTAGCAGTACAAAAAACCATAATTATTCCCAAAATTATCATTTTGGTGAATAACTTATTTATTCTCATATTTATACCAAAATATAGCTAAGGTAACTTTTGCACATTTTTATAAATTTATTTAGTATTTTAAAGCTAAATTGCATATAATTGCAATTTTAGCCCTTTTTAAGATTCAATAACATTTTATAACTATGAAATTGGTTCCAATATTTTTAAATTAATATTTATATATTATTGATTGACTAAATACCTTTAATTTGTTTTCAAAATCATTTTTACTATTTTTATAAAATAAAAAGGGAAAAAAACTGGCTATTTAAAATATGGCCCCATTTTGTTTCAATTATAGCCCAAATTAACCCCCCCTAATTGACCCAATTTCAAACCCTTAACGGACCGACCTAATTTCAATCCAACCCGACCCCGACCCAACCAATTTAACCCGCCCAGCCCTTTCTTTTAATCCAGACCGTTGATCATTTTGATCAACGGCCACGATCATTCCTTACCTTTTTTAATCCAAGGACTACCCTAATCCCCCTCATTCTCTTCTATCAGCCGCCTCTGAAATCCCTCTCCTCTCAAACTCTCTCGAACTCTCTCGAAACCTTAGCCTCTCTCACCATCTTCAACCTCAATCTCACCGGGATCCATGGACTCTCAGGCCATGGATAGCTTAAACTCATCTCCCTCTCCTCTTAAGCACTTGGTATTCGAAGTTTTGAGGTTTGACCTCAATGGTGTCCATTCAGAGCTTCGTCGATTCAAGGTTCTATGGCCATCTCCGACCCAGCTCCGGCACACTATGGTGTTTTGAGCCTGGTTCTGACTTATCCGACTCAGATCGGACCTTTTTCCAAGCCTTTCTCGTTTTAGGGTTCCTCTGAAACCCTAGCTATTCGAGGTTTCCTCTGATTTTTTTCTTAGATCTGTTACATATCTGTGCTCTACTTGAGTTTTAAAATGTTTTCCCAATTTTTCTTTCAAAAATTACTTCTTTCCGATTTAGGGTTTTCTGAAAAGCTTAAAATATTTCTCTGACTTTTCTTTTTCTTTTCTTTGTGTCTATTTGTCTATACTATGTTCTTATGTTTTCTTTTCTACCACGCATGTTCTTCTACTGTGTTCTTATGTTTTCCTTTATTATGCATGTTCTTCTACTGTGCTCCGTTCTTTCTTCTACTGTGTTTCTATACCATGTTCTCACATGTTTATCTCACTGTGTTTTCCTATATGTTCTTTTGCTATACTGTTCCGGTGTTCATGTGTTCTTCTACTGTATTTCTCTACCATGTTCTTAAGTGTTTACTGTTTCACTTCTACTTCACCTTGTTTTAAGACCCGTTTAAGCATGTTTTCTACTCTCATTATGCTTCGAACTTTCTATTGTATTTGCTTGTCTTCTCATGAGATTCTGAAAAGAAATCTCTGAGCTTGTTGCCTCCTCATCCCTGTGCTTGACTCGAGTTGGAAACCCTAGAATTTGGGGGGTTTTATCGAGGTTTGGTCATGTGTTTGAACTAGGGTTCTATTTTGGAACCCTTGACTCTTTCAGACTCATTCTGGGTCTATGAACTAAGTTTGAACTTCTTAGTTTATGACTCTGAATTTTTAAATTCTTCTATGCTAGACTCTTCTACTGATTAGCATGATAGTTCTTCGTGCTTAAGCGTGGCTGTACGCTTTTATATGTGTGATGAATTCTTTCTTCCGAAAAGGTTTTCCAACTTATGATTGATTCAGAATCCCTTTTTAGGTTTGATTGATTGTTATTGATTTTCCTTAAGTCAAAAACCTTTCCCATCTTTCTGACCTAGTTCATTCATACAAAATCTTCTTTCTGATTTACTAGCTGTTAATTGATTCCTTATTTGCACAAACCGTGTACTATCAAGACTTTTTCCTTAAATATACCTCTATGTATTTACCCCTCTTGTACTGCTTTGAAAAGGTGTTTGATTAATCTCTTTCCTTAATTATTTTTACCCGTTTGAAATCAGAATCCCTTAATTAAAGAGAAACCTTGTGAAATTGATTTTCAAACTATTTTCTTACCTATTTCTGCTTGCTTTCTACACTATAAATACATGACCTTCTTTAACACATTAGACACGGTTAATTCAATACACACACTTCAGACTTCACACTTATAATCTCGCAAAAAACTCATACATAGAGTATTCTTGCTTCTTGTCTATACTTTGGCTTTACAAGACTGCTGCTTTCTTTTGCTTGTGTTCCTTGAGACTGGTATGTTCTAGTTTTGGTTTAAGCATCATCCCAATGTGTTTACTTATAGCTTTTGCGTCCATGTCTATTTACTGTTTATATGGAGTTTAAATGTCAATTAGCATGTTAATTTCCTTTCATCTATTTCTGCTGTGAATCCCTACACCCCTGTTCCCCTTTATGTGTTTTGAGTTGAAGTTCAGAACATGGCAACATGCAAGTTGTTGTTCATGTTTGGACTTGATCCCTTAGGGGATCCTAACTCCCAAACAATGTGGCCTAACGGGCTGGTTGGGGTGTGCCAGCACTTCCAATTGCTAGGTATGACCACTAGCCTATCCTTGCTTTTTTCCCAGAATCCCCTCTCTGCACTTACACTCTCTCTTAGCTTCTAAGTTCTGCCCCCTCCTGTGAGCCATGCTTTGGGACCTTGGGTTCCCTCTGAACTCGGACACTTGAGGGCTGGCTCTTCCACACTGCACTATGATTCAATTCTGTAATATATTTGGGTGTGAGCACTGCCTGGAGTTTATTTGAGTCTCTTAGGGAACTTCGACACACCCCAAATGAGATAGGCTTTGGATCTTGGTCTTTGGAGTTGGTTTACTTCATGCTTCAGGTTGGAAACCTGAATCAGGCTCTCCTTGGTTGTAAATTTTTTAGTTCTCTGATGTAATTTTACTTTTTCTTATTCATTATGGGCTGTAATAATTCTTGTAATAAATATTGGGGCTGTTAGTGAAATGGGAGGGTCAATCATGCATGCAAAGGGGTAGATATCATGTTCATAGGGAATATTTACACTTCTACACTCATGTATCCTGTTTTCAGCTTTCACTTCTGCATCTCATATAGAGACTATATCTATAGGTTTCTGCACTGCTGCATTTCTATAGAGACCATGTCTATAGGTTTCTGCACTTTTGCATCTCATATAGAGACCGTGTCTATAGGTTTCTGCACTGCTCCATTTCTATAGAGACCATGTCTATAGGTTTCTGCACTTTTGCATCTCATATAGAGACCATGTCTATAGGTTTCTGCACTTCTGCATTATATGGAGACCATGTATATAAGTCATTTCTGAAATGCTGCATATCATATAGATAATAGGCCTATAGGACTTCCTGAATTTTGCATCTGTATCTGTCACTGGGCAAACCTGTTTATAGGTTTAAATAACTAACAACATTTAGATACCATGCCTATAGGACTTCTGCACTCTTGTTTCGATTGTTAAAATGTTTTAAAATCAGTAACGCCTAGAAAGCATGCCTATAGGAACTATCAACTAAATCTGAATCGTCCATTCGCTTATAAGTCTAAAATTAGTAGAACAATAACGACTGCAGAATTTATATTCCTGTAATTGACAATTCCTTTCCCTTAAAATCAGTATACTTCTTTTCTGAAACTAATAGATATCATGCTTATAGGTTTTCGTTTAACACTTAGGCAAGCCATAAGGTAACTTGTAAATTGAATCAGATTCTATTAACCACAACCAGCAGGCAGGCCTGATTCGGGCTTCTTATCTGAAATATATAATAGATCAGTTTGCCACAACTCTTAAGTTTAATCAAACCCTAATCAGTACGTGTAAGACATGCTAAACTATATGCTTCTTTTTTTTAAGGAGGTTTGTTTGAGCCTTTCTATCTGTAATGTGCTTCTCCCCCATATTTGTTATATATGTGTTTTGATTGTCGCCTTAGAATTTTGTCCTTTGAAACTATAAACCTCACATCCCTTCCCTTTAGGATTAGTAGTCCCAAATACCTCTGGGGCTGATAGGATTGGGGCGGGTAATAGCATGCAATAAGAAAACGAGACTATTCCGCGCTTTAATACCTTAACGGGGTGGGAAAGGGTAGATATGGATATGATGACCAAGCGATAACACCACGTGTATAAACGGTTACCGGGTGTTATGTGGGGTGATCTATATTATTTATAAACCTAGGACCCCCCTCCCTTTACTTGTTTATTTTATTCAGAATTTCAAAACTGCTTTTTCAAACTTCAGCTTCTTTAACTTCTTTTAATTACTTACCACAATTATGTGAAAATCCCCCTCCCTTACTCGTTTATTTTATTCAGAATTTCAAACTACTTTTTCTCGAACTTCAGCTTCTTTAACTGCTTTTGACTGCAATTACTTACAACAATTATGTGAAAACCCCTCCCCCCCTCATATTTGTAACTACTACTTGTCTATTTGTTGTTTGCACTTAAAGTCACAATTATAGTATGGCCGGGAACCGCACTAGTGGATCTCGAGGGGTGCCTAACACCTTCCCCTCGGGATAATTTCAAGCCCTTACCCAATCTCTAGTTTTCTAAATTAAAGTTCTTCTTAGTGTCCTAATGCACTTATTCATTAGGTGGCGACTCTTCAATTCAAACCCAATTCCCAAAAGGAAACGAGTTTTCCTCCCAAATGTCATAAACCCGATTTCGCGAGAAAAAAGGGGGCATCGACAGGTAGCGAGTGCATCGGCTAACTCATTGTGAAACCGAGGACGTACCTGAAATCAACAAATTTGAACCGTTTGCTAAGATCTTCCACATGTTGCCTGTGTGGTATAAGCTTGACATACCGAGTTTCCCATTCTCCTTGAGCCTGTCGATAATTAGATCTGAATCTCCCATGATTACCAATTCTTTCACATCTTAATCAATTGCCATATTCATGCCCATAATACAGGCTTCATACTCGGCAGTGTTGTTTGTGCAGAAAAACCGAAGCCGAGCTATGGCCGGATAGTGCTGACCAGTGGGTGAGATCAAAATTGCCCCAATCCCGACACCTTTTGCGTTCACCGCTCCATCGAAGAACATTTTCCAAGCATTGGCGTCTTCCGAAATTACCTCAACTGAGTTTACTTCCTCGTCCGTAAAGTAGGTACCCAAAGGCTGATATTCATCATCAACAGGGTTTTCAGCCAGGTGATCTGCTAGGGCTTGAGCTTTCATTACAGTGCGAGTGACATAGACTATGTTGAACTCAGTGAGCATGATTTGCCATTTTGCTAACCTCCCCGTGGGCATCGTCTTCTAGAATATGTACTTTAACGGATCCAACCTGGTGATGAGGTAGGTGGTGTAGGCCAACAAGTATGCCTAAGCTTTTGAGCGACCCAAGTTAGGGCACAGCAAGTCCTTTCCAACAGGGTGTATTTGGCTTCATTACTTGTGGACTTTTTGCTCAAATAGTAGATTTCCTGCTCTTTCTTCCCGGTCACATCATGTTGCCCGAGGACACAACCGAAGGAATTCTCCAAGACTATCAGGTACAAAAACAAAGGCCTCCAGGTTCGGGTGGGACCAAGACTAGCGGATTCGACCGATACTCTTTGATTTTGTCGAAGGCTTCTTGACACTCATATGTCCATTTAATTGCTGCATCTTTCTTCAACAGCTTGAATATGGGATCACATGTGGAAGTCAACTGAGCAATGAACCAGCTGATGTAATTCAACCTTCCCAACAAGCTCATAACCTCTTTCTTGGTTCTTGGAGGAGGTAAATCCCGTATAGACTTTATCTTTGTTGGATCTAGCTCAATGCCCCTCCGACTGACTATAAATCCTAGAAGTTTCCCAGACGGAACTCCAAATGCACATTTTGCTGGGTTCAGCTTCAAATCATGTTCTCGCAGACGCTCAAAGAACTTTCTCAGGGCCCGAACATGGTCATCTTGTGTTTTGGACTTAATGATCACATTGTCCATATACACCTCAATTTCTTGGTGCATCATGTCATGAAAGATAGTAGTCATAGCTCTCATGTACGTTGCCCCGGCGTTCTTCAGACCAAAAGCATGACATTGTAACAATAGGTGCCCCAGGGTGTGGTGAAGGCTGTCTTTTCCGCATCTTCTTTATCCATCAAGACCTGATGATATCCAGCATAACAATCCACGAAAGATTGTATCTCATGTTTGGCACAGTTATCAACGAGGATGTGGATGTTTGGCAGAGAAAAGTTGTCCTTACGACTTGCTTTGTTCAGATCCCGATAGCAACGTACAGTCGGGTTTTCCCGTCTTTCTTTGGAACTGGGACTACATTAGCCAACCATGTGGTGTATGGACCACTTTGATCACTCCCGCTTTCAACTGCTTGGTGACCTCTTCTTTGATCTTGTCACTAATGTCAGTTTTGAACTTTCTTTGTTTCTGCTGGACAGGGGGACAATCGGGGTAAGTTGGCAATTTGTGCACCACTAGATAAATACTTAGTCCTGGCATATCATCGTAGGACCAAGCAAACACATCTTTGAATTCAAACAAAAGTTGGATTAATGCATCCCTAGTTCTTTCATCTGTGTGAATGCTTATCATGGTTTCTTGGACCTCTTCTGAACTACCCAAATTTATTGGCTCGATTTCATTTGGATTTGGCTTAGGCTTACCCAATCTCTGGTTTTCTAAATCAAAGTTCTTCTTAGTGTCCTAATGCACTTATTCATTAGGTGGCGACTCTTCAATTCAAACCCAATTCCCAAAAGGAAACGAGTTGTTCTCCCAAATGTCATAAACCCGATTTCACGAGAAAAAAGGGGGCATCGACAGCATGGCGACTCTGCCGGGGAATTCTTTAAGGCTTTTACCATTTCATGCTATTTGTGACTTTATGTTTCTTTGTCTTTACTAAGTTTAAATGCCTTTGAGTATTTTTCCTTCTTCTACTACGAAACTGACTTGGCTCTTTGTTTCTTTTCTTTATTTCTCTTAATGCTCTCTCTTTATCGCTTTCCTTTAATACTGTTGTAAATTATGATAAACTGTTGTAATTATTACTTTAAGAACGTGCAAATACGTGACAACTTGTTTGATTATTGTAACCGCATATTCAACATCATATTCCACTCGTGCCAAACAGAATACCATAGCAACGCTTATAATGAGTGGTTGCGCCCTTCCGATATTATCACCCCCTAAATCCGGCAAAGGCATATTTGCGGTAAAACCAGTCGATCAACGGTGTAGTCGACGTTCTGTGCCTTTCCCTCTTGAGTTGTCCGCTCAAGGGTACCAGTCTAAAACCCCATAGAAACCCTTTCTCTTTAAATTATGCATGCATCATGGTCAAACCTAGCCGAGTCAGTTATGTTGTCCGCATAATGACTCTTTAAGATAGCCTTGTCCAAAGTCCACCGGGTTTTTCCAAAACCCAAACGGACGCTACCACGTTTTGTGCATTTATTTGGAGAACTAAATGCTTGTTATGCCAATTATTGGTATTTAATAGTCGAGTCTGGTGGGGGTAAGGGCCTAACACTTTTGTCTTGCAGAAATATGAGGCATGAAGTCCCCAGATTCGGCATGGTCACCAACATCCACCCCAAATTGCTAAGCTGGTGGGAGAATCTTCATTCCAGTGATCAGGCTCTTGTCAGAAAATATCTTGGGAATCTACCTTCTCTCCTGGAAATTCAACCCAACAACAAAATCATAGAAGCTGCCACTTTGTTTTGGGATTATGATAGGTCTGTGTTCCGCTTCGGAGACATTGAGATGACACCCTTGCTTGAGGAAATAGGAGGATTGGCTGGAATACCGTGGTGGACATCTGGCCAGAGCTTACTTGCTACTAGGACTGCGCGAGCTGGGAGAGCTGTTCGAGGGAGCCAACACTGCCGAGTCTGGGGAAGGTCCCTCTGAGACCAAATAGATAGGAATTTCCATTTTTCGCCTTATAAGATGTAATAAGGCCAATGGCCATTAGTGACCTTTTCTTTCTTATTACTTAGTGTCGTTTTGGGATTCGTCTACCTTTTTATCAATAAAATGAGGCATTTAGCATTCTAAGTTCTCCAAATTAACTTGTCGCTAGGC